>NC_030809.1:45647823-45949281 GCF_001704415.2 Capra hircus | reverse complement strand
TTTTCTAGCTGAAGTGGCCCGGCTTCACACAGGAGTAACATTTAGTACAGGGCTACTCAAGGAACACAGGGTTCCTCAAGGATGGAAAGATTTTAGTACCGAGAATGGGGGTGTCTGGTAAAGGTTAAAGAAAAGGAGGCCCCAAAGCAAACAGCAGACAGAGCCAATCTGGCAGCAGTGTGAAGACCAACTGAAGTGGGAATGATTATGAAGAAGGTACTTGGAGTTTTAAATTAGACTAGTTCAGATTAGGAAGTGTGAACTTGATCCCTCAGGGAACAAGTTTCTTTCTTTTTTCTTTTTTTCTATTAAAACTTTTTTTTTTTTCCTACCATGAAACAATATTTTTTGGTCAGTTGGTCACATTTGTGTTCTAACTCTTTTTTTTAAACTAATTTTTTATTGACATACAGTTGAATTACAATGTTAATTACTGCTATACAGCAAAGTGACTCAATCATACATATATGTATATTCTTTTTCATATTCTTTTCTGCTATGGTTTATCACAGGATACTGAATATAATTCCCTATTCTATACAGTAGGACCTCTGCTGTTTATCCATTCTATATATATATCAGTTTGCATCTGTTAATTCCAAACTCCCAATCCAAACCCTTCCCACCTCCCTCCGCCTTGGCAACTACCAGTCTATTCTCTATGTCCTTGATTCTATCCGTTTCATAGATAGTTTCATTTGTGTTGAATCCAGATATAAGTGATATCATATGGTATTTGTCTTTCTGACTTAATAGAACAATCTCTAGTTTCATCATGTTGCTGCAAATAGTATTATTTCATTATTTTTTATGAATGAGTAGTATTCCACTGCATGTATATATCATATCTTCTTTACCCATTCACCTGTCAATAGACATGGTTGTTTCCACGCCTTGGCTATTGTGAATAGTGCTGCTATGAACACAGGGGTGCTTTCATCTTTTTGAATTATAGCTTTGTCCAGATGTACGCCCAGAAGTGAGATTGCTGGATCATATGATAATTCTATTTTTAGTTTTCTGAGGAATTTCCATACTGCTTTCCAGAGTGATTGCACCAATTTATATTCCCACCAACAATGCAGGAGGGGGAGCAAGTTTCTAAGTGGAAAATGACATTTGAAAAATAAATTTGGAGTCAGAATATAGGATAAATTTCAGGAATGGAGAGATTAGAGGCAGAAAATTAAGAAATTTTATTATTATGCCTGAGTTATTGTAATAAAGGCATAAACTATGTATATAGAAGCAGTAAGAAGGATGTGTGCAATTTGTGAAATGGTAAAATAGGACTTAACTGTTAAGTAGGGATTAGATTAACGTTATCCTCTCCTAAAAGATTATTACTTCTAATATACACCTCAATCATCTGGTTTAAAAACCTATACAATTTTCCTTGCCCCTCACTCCCTAAGACTTCTCTTTCTCAGACATTTGCTATTGTCTGTCTCCCATCCCCCAAACTGGCCTCTCCAAACACATAATATATTCCAGCCAAAACAAAGGAGTGTATTTATTAGTTCCCTAGACACACCAGGAAATTCCCAAACCAATGACTTTGTTCATGCTATGTCTTCTTTAACGTCCTCTCCCCATTCTATGTATCCAAAGTCTAGACATTATTCACATCTGAGGTCAACGCTATTTTTCCTATCTAGCTCTCTCAGAAGCCCCAGCTCAGAGCAAGCATTGCCTCCCAATACTCTTCATTTTCCTCTAAAACACTTTTTTCAAAAACCTTACACTTGTTCCTTATTTCTTCTGACAAACTGTACTCTCCATGGCAAACATACCCAATTTATTTCCTCCTCCTTTCATACGTAACTGAAGATCTTAATAAATAATACATGGCAACAGTAATGATCTTGATAAATAATATATGGCAATTATATATGGCTAAAAGTACAGACTCTGAAGACAGCCTGTTTGAGTTTGAATCTTAACACTGCCATTTATTAGCTACGTGACCATGGATAAGTTACATAGTCTCTCTGTGTTTCAATATCTTTATGCATAATGTAGAGATAATAACAGTAGATCATGGAGAAGGAAATGCCAACCTACTCCAGCATTCTTGCCTGGGAAATCCCATGGACAAGAAGTCTGGCAGGCTATAGTCCATAGGGTCGCAAGGGTCGTACATGACTTAGCGCCTAAACCACCACAGCAAGAGTAGATATTTCATAAAGCTGTCAGAGGACTTGGCTTAGAATAGAATAAGTACTATATGTGTCTATTAAATACAGTGGAAAAATACTAAATATTCTGTGATAGGTGAGTGAAGCTTTATTTATAGAAAGCAAAATGTCAAAAGCAAAGCCAGTCTCTAGGTACAAAATAGGTATATACAGATTCTACTTAAATCTTATGTATGCCCTAAGGGTTAGCTGTGCCCTTTTAAATCTTCCTCATGTTAACAATGGTCTTGTTATGTCAAAGAACTTAGTTTGACATTTCAATATTCTGAGAAAATATTTAGTTCAGCTTCCTATGACAGTAAGACACCCAGTTGATCTTCTTGCCTCCAGTCTTACCCTCTTTAATCCACCCTTCCATGGCTCACAGAGTATCTTTCTAACATGCAGACTTAATGTTTTCCCATGGCTGCAAATCCCCTCCAGTCTACCTCCCTTAGGATAAAGTTTAAAATCCTTAGAGTCTCATACACATTCATCCAAAATGGCCCCTGCCTCGTCTTCAGAATCATCTCTCAACACTTCTTTACCATGAAATCTAATCACCTGGCCACACCTCAAAGACTTTTTGTATATCATTCCTTTGTTAGAACATCTCTCCATTCATTTGCTAGGACCACCATAACAAAACACTGATAGATAAAGAATCCGCCTGCAAAGCAGGAGATGTGAGTTTGATCCCTGCATCAGGCAGATTCCTTGGTGGAGGAAATGGCAACCCACTCTAGTATTCTTGCCTGAAAAATCCCATGGATAGAGGGGCCTGGCGGGCTATATAGTCCACAGGGTCACAAAGAGTCAGACATGACTCAGCAACTAAGCACAAGCACCGGCTAGGTAGCTTAAACAACAGAAGTTTATTTGCTCACAGTTGTGGAGGCTAGAAGTCCAAGATCAAAGTATCAGCAAGACAGGCTTCTCCCGAGGCTTGCATATGGCTGTCTTCTTGAAGTGTCCTCACGTGGTCTTTTTCCTATGTGCACATGTTCTCAATGTCTCTTTTGTGTCCAAAGTTCCTCTTTTATAAAGATACTGGTAAGAATGAATTATACCCTAAAGGTCTCATTTTAACTTGGTTACCTCTTCAAAGGCCCTATCTCTAAATATAGTCATATTCTGAGGTTATGGGGGCTAGGGCTTCAATTTACAAATTTTGGAGAAACACAACTGAGCCCACAATAAGGCCTTCTTCTTTTCTTTGGTCAGGCTAATTCCTATTTATTTCTCCAAGACTGGCCCAAGTCTTCCTATCCAGGAGATTTCATTGCCCTGTCTCTGTGTTCCCACAGTACTTCTGTGTGCTGCTCACTCATAAACACACTATCCCAATTGTCTCTTTCCTTCTTCAGATTGCATTCTTTCAGAGCAGAGAATAAATCTCTAGCACTTAGCACAGTATCTGTCCCACTGAAGAGATTTACTAAAGATTTGATTATTTAGGGAACACAGAAGAAAGAATATGAGCTTTGAATAAAGCAGGCATGAGTTCAAATCCTGGTTCTAATATGCACCTATGATTTTAAACAAGTCACTAAATGTTGATCTTCCATTCTACATAAGGTAGTTATAGACATAAATGACAATTATAATGAAAGCACCCATTTTTAGGGTTGGTAGATAGTAAGTGAGTGAAGTTGCTCAGTCGTGTCCAACTCTTTGCAACCCCATGGACTATAGCCTACCAGGCTCTTCTGTCCATGATATTTTCCAGACAAGAATAGCGGAGTGGGTTGCCATTTCCTTCTCCAGGAGATCTTCCCAAGCCAAGGATTGAACCCAGGTCTCCCGCATTGTTGGCAGACGCTTTACTGTCTGAGCCACCAGGGAAGCTGGTGGTACATAGTAGGTGCTCACTAAACATTAGAGTACAGATTCTGGGATTGCCTGGGTTTGAGACCCAATTTCCCCACTTAGTAGCTGAGTGACCTTGGGAATGTTAACTTCCCCTCTGCTTCAGTTGCTTATCTAAATAAACATTTCTCACTGCTAATGTGGGGATGTTTACTATTATATGATCACTTAAAATCTGAAAAAATATGGCTGGATATCATGAGTAATTTAGTTCCTTCAATTATAGTTATTTTAAATGTGAATATTACTTAAATGCCTCAGACTTCTTAACAACCACACAAGATAGTAACTAAAGAGGTTCAAAAACTGGTATGGATAATATAAGTAAAGATCAAAATAAACATGAAATAATAAATTTTCATGTGTCTCATTCCTTATTTTGGTGTTTAAACATCTTGGGTATTGAAGTAAAAATCTTAAACAAGTTTTTCTATTCTCTGTGACTATGGATGTTAATCATTTGTAATAAAGAATACTACTTCCTGGCTCAAATTTTTAATTTCAGAACCACTAAACCTTTGAACTAGAAAGGCCAATCCTATCAAGGCTTACCTAAGTAAACAGGTGGATTTGTAATAGGCTCTTAGGGTCTTAATGCAAAGCTCTGCGAAGGACAGGCATTGCAAGCAGAGAGAACACCTGGTTCAAAAGTACTAAAGCAGGGTTCAAGAATTATTCTAGATATTCAAGGTATGTAGTAGGAACTAGTATTAGAAAATAATGCTGGAAAATGCTTTTTAATCATCCAACCTTTGAGGTCAGCAATTTCTGAAGTAGGTAAAAGTTATCTGACCTATAACTTTGAAGTAAGGCAGATCTAGGTATGAATCTCCATTTGTTACATAAGCACAGTTTTAGAGCCTTAGATTATGCAAGGGGGTTATTATAGTGATTAACTGATCAAATGCACATAGAGCTCATAACTGAGATGCCTGGCTGACTGGGAGGTACCTAGCCACACAGTGAACCCATGGACTGTAACCTGCCAGGCTCCTCTGTTCATGGAACTCTCCAGGCAAGAATACTGGAGGGAGTATCCATTCCCTTCTCCAGGGGAATTCTTCCTGATCCAGGAATCAAACCCAGGTCTCCTGCATTGCAGGCAGATTCTCTGCCATCTGAGCCACCAGGGAAGCCCCATTAGTGATTAATGGATCAAATGTATGGAGAGCTTATAACTGATATGCCTGGCTGATTGAGAGTAATCAAATGTTTGTCTTTCTCACACCTGTAATCATATGAATAAACACCTGCAAAATAACTTAAAACCATCTTTCACATAGTGTGTATTTGCTGAGTATCTGAGGCTTACTGAAATGACTTAATTTTAAAAACAGAAAGCTGGCCAGTGCTTCCCCCAGCCACCCAGTCAGCCTTCCAGCTAGAGCCCCTGCCTCCACATCTCCTCCAGAAATTGAGTCCCGATCATCCTGCTCACTCTGCTGCAAGAAATCCAGACTTTCAGGGAGAAGAGGGAATATCAAACAGAAAGTCTGCAAGGACATATTCTCATCAGGAAAAACTCTCCCCAAACTGCAGAGCCTCAGGTCAGGGGGTAGGGAGCGTGGGATGACAGAGGCTCCTCTGGTCAGCTAGGTGAGGTGAAGAAGGTAGGTGGGACTTTCAAGTTTAGGAAACACCTTGGAATCTTCCCCAAGTAGCTGTCAACAGGTCTCCCCTTCACACAGACTGCTGCTGCTGCTGCTGCTAAGTCATTTCAGTTGTGTACGACTCTGTGCGATCCCATAGATGGCAGCCCACCAGGCTCCCCCGTCCCTGGGATTCTCCAGGCAAGAACACTGGAGTGGGTTGCCATTTCTTTCTTCAATGCGTGAAAATGAAGTTGCTCAGTTGTGTCTGACTCTTAGCGACCCCATGGACTGCAGCCTACCAGGCTCCTCTGTCCATGGGATTTTCCAGGCAAGAGTAATGGAGTGGGGTGCCACTGCCTTCTCCATCACATAGACAGACGTCAACAAAAAAAGAAATCTGCCTGATTAGAAGATAAAACAACAGAAAGCTGGGATAATGGCTTAGATAAACAAGTGTCTTCATCCCTGGCCTTTCTCCTCACCAGTGTCTTTCACAATTTCTTCCCAAGTATCACCACACCAAGCAGTAACATGCTATTTGGAGATCACTGTAGCTCAGACTTCCAATTCTATAGCAAAGATTAGAAGGCCAGGGGAAAAAAAATCACTGAAATAGATAAACAAAACTGGAAGAATTCATTTCCTTTTTTACCCTATAGTCCATTATTGCTTGATGAATTTCCAGTGAAAAGTTAGTTTTCAACGCAGAAACTGCAGGCTTAAAATAAGAGGTCCTTGGGCAAGTGACTGAGTTCACGACAATTATAATGACCTAGAAATCTTTGAAGTGTTTAGGAGACTACCTTTACTCTGATACTAAAAGGACGTAGTCTAATATCCATTACTTACGCTTCAAACTGAAGGCAAGCGTCTTTCTTTTAAAAGACGTGCGGTGTCTGGCTCAAAATCAATTGCAAGAAAAGCCCAACTCAACACAGAAAGAGCTCTTTTCCACACCCTCTCGTCTCGCTCACATCACAGATGGCAACCAAGGCTTGAGATTTAACATCCAGACACTAAAGCGGCTCATCGGTCAACGATGGGGCACCAGGTGGGTGCTGTCCGGCACAGGATGGGATGCTGCCAATCCTGAGAGGTGCAGCTCGTGTGAACCCCGAGGCCAGAGCCTAATGCCCATCACTTAGCACTTACACTTGGGAAACCACCCGCTTCCCATCGCGGGGCTGAGACAAGGGGAAGACCCAGTCCTCCGATACCCCAATTCCGGGGTCCGCGCGTGACCTCCGAGAACCGGGAGCAGCGCGCGTAGGGGAAGCTCCTCCGCCTTTAAGGGAAGATGGGAAGGGCAAGTTCGGGTCGTAAACGGAAAGGTTACTCACAGGAATGACCCGGCGTCCTCCATCCAGCGCCCAAGCTCCCTCAGGGAAAAGTCTCCAATGAAGCGGCAGCTGGAGAGCAGCAGCCTGGGCGGCCGCCGCTGCCAAAAACTATCTGGGCGTGGCAGGGACGGGCGGGCAACTTCACAACATCATCATTCAGCGACTTCGGTTTTGCAGCGACGCCAGGTCAATGACAGCCCCAACACAATCGGGGGAGAGAGGAGGAGACCCATTCTCCCAGCAGCCTGCACGGCGCCAGCGCACGACCTGCTGGGAATTGTAGTTTCGTCTCGGCCACGCCCCCTTAACTCGAAGGCCACGCCCCTCCCTGCTAGCCCTGAAGCGGGAGGCGGGAGGCGGGAGGCGGGAGGCGGGAGGCGGGAGGCGGGGCAGCGACCCTGGGGCCGGAGTGGGGCGAGTCCAGTCCCGGCGGGCTGCGGGGGTTTGGGGCAGAGTTCCAGGCCCACAACCCCAGTCCGGGTCGCACCGCCCCTTTGGCTCCGCGGCCCGCGCTGGGAGCGGGCCTTGCGCTCTCGCTTTGCCCCTGGGCGGGCCGGGCGCCCAGGCCCCGTACCGCTGGCCGCTTGAGGAGAACCGCTGGCCGTGGTCGCCGCCAGGGTAATGAGGGGAGGCCGGGCAGGGAGGGGAAGGGTTAGGGGCCGGTCGCCAAGTGAGGGAGTGCGGCTTAGTCCGCGCGCGCCTCGGGAAGCTCGAGGCTAGAACTCGCCGTCATACCTCCAGCCGGAGCCCGGGCGGCTGGCGGAGCCGTGGCGGGGGTCCGGCTCCGCCTGAAGAGCGGCCCCTGCTCCCCGCGCAGCTCCGGTTCTGTCCTGCGTCCCGGGCCGAGCGGCGGAGAGCACCTGCGTGTGGGTAGGCTGCGCCTGCTGGGGTCGGCGGCGCCAGGTGCGCGGGTCCGGCCGCCCGCGGTGCTCTCCCGGTTCCCAGCACCCCCAGCCCTGCTCTCACCTTTGGCCACACTCACCCACGCGTGGCATTCCCAAACCCGAGACGCCCTCCGGCCCCGCTCCGTGTGCCACCTTCTCCGAGTTCGCTACAAAGTCCCCCAAAGCAGGACTCGCAAGGAAGCTTTTATATAGTTGAATGCAAGCTATGTTTTCTCCTCGTTAGTTAAGTTCAGGATTGTGTTTTTCCTTCGTGGATTTGTTGTGTCAAGCACCTTTTCCCTCAAAACGCGATTGGAATTTGTGACAGCGCGTACCTAGCAAAAGCCTGGCCCACAGTAGGCGCTTAGTAAATATTTTTTGAAAGCTTGAGTCACGATGCTAAGTTTGGAAAATTCTACTGAGTTGTGCGTCGCTATAGTTAAGATTTTATGGGTTCCCAGCATCGCTTTGAAAAGTACAGTAATTTTAAGGCTCCACAAAGAGTTGCTACTGCTAAGTCACTTCATTCGTGTCCGACTCTGTGCGACCCCATAGACGGCAGCCCACCAAGCTCCCCCGTCCCTGGGATTCTCCAGGCAAGAACACTGGAGTGGGGTGCCATTTCCTTCTCCAGTGCAGGAAAGTGAAAAGTGAAAGTGAAGTCGCTCAGTCGTGTCCGACCCTCAGCGACCCCATGGACTGCCCCCTTCCAGGCTCCTCCGTCCATGGGATTTTCCAGGCAAGACTACTGGAGTGGAAATCGGGCTTTTTTACATTCCCTGTAACAAGGGCCTCTGTTGGAAGATTAAAGTAACTCAAAACCCTAGTTCTGTAATTTGCACATTCTGATTGTTCCAGAAAGTGTTAACCTTTCAGATTAAAGTTTTCAGAGGAACCATTTTTCATTCATTCTTCATTCAGATAAAGTGATTCATTTGATCTGAATCACCTAGAATAAATTTATTTACAAAGCTTTTTCCTGATTAGCTTTTTAGATACAAGTATGAGAGATCACAGTGATGTACGTGTGAATACATTCAGAAATACAAGTCTCAACTATGAATTTTTTTTAAAAGATATTCATACCTAGTGAAAGCATGCAGGAGAAAATTATAACAGCAAATTTGCCCCCTTCCCCCACCCCTTACCGGGGGCAACTGCTGCCTTGACCTCAAAATGTCTTATAAAATTATCTCTTAATAGTCTGTCACATCTGAAGCAAAATCCTCTGGGATTAAGCCCCGTACAGGGGCAACCCCTTTAGTACTAACAGTTTTCACAGATTGTGTGTTTCTTCTGAGTTTTCCTGAAAAATAGATAATGTAGTTGGAGAAGGCAATGGCAACCCACTCCAGTACTCTTGCCTGGAAAATCCCATGGTCGGAGGAGCCTTGATGACTGCAGTCCATGGGGTCGCTGACACGACTGAGCGACTTCACTTTCACTTTTCACTTTCCTGCACTGGAGAAGGAAATGGCAGCCTACTCCAGTGTTCTTGCCTGGAGAATCCAGCGACGGGGGAGCCTGGTGGGCTGCCGTCTCTGGGGTCACACAGAGTCGGACATGACTGAAGTGACTTAGCAGCAGCAGTAGCAGATAATGTAGTTAAAATTTTTTTTTGTTTAAGAAAGAACTTACTATTATTATGTGGAAAAAGTAGGAAACAATCATGAGAACTAGGAAATTCAGTTAATCACTACATCTCTAATCTTGGCTTGTGGGAATGTATGCTGCAAGTGGTCTGGACCTTGTTTGCCTGGGTCACTAGTGAGTGTCTCCAGTGCCCAGCACAGAACCTGACCCATGACAGCCATTCATTAAACACTGTGGTAAGAATACTTGATTGTTTCAGATAGCAGTGTAATTACTTTCTGCATGTGAATGGTTTCTTCATTTACTTAAATATTTTTTTAGATTACTAGAAGTAAGAATTTTATAGGATCAAAAGGTATGAATGTTTTTATGGTTATCAAAACATTGCCAACTTGCTTTCCAAATGAGCCCTACCATTTGGTACTGCCAACAGTAATAACTGAGTGTACCTTTCAGAGCATCTTAAGCTTTTATATGGATACGGTATTTGGTAATTCTAACCACTTTCAGATGAAGCATTTCATTTGATCTGAACCACCTGGAAACTGGGCAGGGCAGGTGTTGCATTATCCCTTTTGTAACACAACAAATATCAGTGCCTTATATTTATAATGAATGGCAGGAGACAAAAATAATCAAACCCTGTCAGGGACCACCCCCCCCAACACACCCATTTTTACCTTTGGTCTGTAGTGAATATCATGAGCAAATTGACTTCTTTCCTTGACAATAAAATTAGATGCTGGTCTATAACTTCTGTGGTTTACAAAATCCTTTTCTTTGCCATTTGTTCAGATGTTTGCAGATGCCTTGATCGAACTTGGGAATTTCATTAAAATGAAATAATGAGTCACAATATAGGTGAAAGAGAAATTGGGTAGGTGTAAGGGAATACCTCTCACTAGGAAGTTTAGAACATTGCCACCCTTTCTATGCAGAAAGATCTGGGAAATTTTGGTGGTGCTTTTGTAGCTTCTTGAATGTAAATCTAGTAAGTTACTAGAGGTTTAAAAACCTCTGCATCTGTTGGAGTCTTCATAAACTATTGAGATTAATATGCCATCAATGAAACTGGACAGGAATTATTTGCATAATAATCAGCATATTTTTCATATCTGTCAATAAATTCCAAGAAGAATGGAAATGAGCACTAAGAATCATAAGGTAAAAGAATTCAACCTACAGAAAATATTTTCACATGAAAACTAAAAAAAAATTTGTAAACATATGGCAAGAAGAAAATGTTATTAATTCCTAGTCTGTTACTAATCCTGATTCTTTCCCAAATTTGCTAAATTGGAAAATTTAGTGACCCTAAATGATTTAATAGGTAATGAATTGATAAGGAAGCTTTGGAAGATTCAAAGTTTACTTATAAGTAGAACTGTTGGAAATTCTTGGGCATCATTTGTAGTAAAAGTGGGCCCCAAATTGCCTTTTTGTATTGTTTTTACATTTTGCTTAGGGTTCTTGAAAAAAGTAGTACAGATAAGGAAGAACAGATGCAGGTAATCAAGGCTTTGGAAATATTCAGAACCTCCTTTCAACTGCACTTTGCCTTTGTGATGGAAATCTGTGAAAGTCGCTCAGTCCTGTCAGGCTCTTTGCAACCACCAGAATACTATAGTCGGTAGACTTTCCCTTCTCCAGGGGATCTTCCCAGCCCAGGTATTGAACCCAGATCTCCTGCATTGCTGGTGGATTCTTTACCAGCTGGGCCACCAGAGATGCCCAAGAATGCTGGAGTGGGTAATATCTGATATCTCTTGTGATATCAGGTCCGAAATGGCATTCGATAAACAGAAACGGTCTTTAAGAACACCTTTCAGAAACGTCGGTAGTCCTTGTGTCAGGGAACAGCTGCCCAAATAGTGGTGGGTTTTGGCAACTAGATCTTTAAGGAATTGTTATGTAAATATGTTATTTTGCTTCTGTTTTTCATACTAGGATATTTCAGTATCTGAAGATTAAAGCAGAAATCTTTGGAGTAGATGGATTTTTGTTACTTTCTGTGAACTAAAGCGATTCAATGTCTCTTTTGGTAAGTTTTTATAAATGTGGATCTAATTTTGCATCAACAGAGTAGTTAGATATTAGTGTAAAGCCATAAGAGAAGGAGTAGTCTGATGGAATATTCTTATGCTCTGAGATGTTATTTTGATCTGACTGACTTCTGGTCTTTAAACATAAGTTCTCACTGAGTTTTTGTCTCTTTAAAAAAGAGCTTCTCCTATACTTTTCAGATATACTCCCTCTATTCCTTTGTCCCAAACACACTTTTTCTCATACATTTACTATCCTTAGATATTCCTCTTCCATCCAGGCTTATTCTTTAAATCTTTCAGAAATCCCTTTTTACAAATTACCATTTGACTAAAGGTGTTCTTGCCTGGAGAATCCCAGGGATGGTGGATCCTGGTGGGCTGCCGTCTATGGGGTCACACAGAGTCGAACACGACTGAAGCGACTTAGCAGCAGCAAGCAAAACAGTATGAAAAATAAGCCCCTTGACTTAGCAAGACAAGATACATTTGGATCAATGTATAATATGATATATAGATACTAACTTGGTTTCTGTTTTGTATGAAGTTCATGGTATCTAGTCTAGATTAAGTAGTTTCAGGACTTCCATTGTGTCTTAATATAGAATGTAATACTTTATTTGAATATTTAAATTATTAAAGCAGTGATCTTTTAAAAAGTGGTGGGTGCATATGTAATTTTCAAATACTTTAATATATCTCTCTTAGTCTTCAAAATTGTTAGTGATTGGCAGGGCAGGTGGTATAATCCTCATTTAGAGTTTGGTCTAAGATTGCAAAGAATTAGAGGCAAGGATCAAACTCATATCTGCCAATTCACTCCATCAGTTGCCAAATCTGAGAGGCAGGACTATGAAGTTAGGAGACTATATTGTTGGTTATTTGGATAATATAGAATGCATTTACTTTGTGTTTAAAGTAAAGTTTATCTACCTAAAAGGGGAGCTTTATATATCTGGAAAATACATTGAGGTGAAATATTACCTCATTTTTCTAAAGCAAGATCTGCAGACTTTTTCTTTAGAGGGTCAGGTAGGATTTGTGTGCTATATGATCTCCATTAAATTACTCTTTTGTTACCAAAGCAGCCATAGGCAGTGTGCTGCTAAGTCGCTTCAGTCATGTCCGACTCTGTGTGACCCCATAGACGGCAGCCCACCAGGCTCCCCCGTCCCTGGGATTCTCCAGGCTAAAACACTGGAGTGGGTTGCCATTTCCTTCTCCAGTGCATGAAAGTGAAAAGTGAAAGTGAAGTCGCTCAGTTGTGTCCGACTCTTAGCAACCCCAAGGACTGCAGCCTTTCAGGCTCCTCTGTCCATGGAATTTTCCAGGCAAGAGTGCTGGAGTGGGGTGCCATTGCCTTCTCCATAGGCAATATGAATTAAATGCAAATATCTGTGTTTCTGTAAAACTTTACACACTAAAACAGGTGGTGGGTCAGATTTGATTCATGGACCATAGTTTCTGCTCTAATGGATTATCTAAGATTTAACAATTTTATGTCAATTTGTAGGTTGGATGAGATGTAAAGGGATATTTGATAGATGAAGATCCTGAGGTTCAAAGGGCTATGTGGTTGCCTAGGTTTCCAAATTTGGGGGGAAAGACATCTTACTTAATCTATTATTTCATAATTATGGATTTTTTTGGAAAAATAGAATTTGATAGTGGGTCATTTATATTTGTTCAGTTTGTTAATAATTTCAGTTTATATTCTTCTTGCAATGATGAAATATTTAGACTCTTTTGAATCAAAACCTTCATGTTTTCTCCTCAATGAGATATTTGTGCAACTCAGATAAAGTTAAGGAAGGATTCTTCCCTGTTCAAAGTTTACTGTCTGTTTAACAGGTAGGAAATGGTGTTTTCAAAGGAGCAGCAAGTAACGAAATTTCACACTCTTAGAAAAAAGTATAGTATAAACCATGTCGTTTGCACAAACAGTTTAGGCACCGTGATCCATTCTTATCAAGGAATGGTGGGAACCCTCCCAAAATCCGAGTTCCTAGATACCAGCCAAGTGTCAGCCTTGCAAGCAGGCCTTTCCAAGGATAGCAGTTTTAGGCCTGCTGTGTTAACCCTTTTTCACACAAAATATTAATGATTATTGTGAAAGATTCAGGGTAAATGTTGGAAAATATATTTAAGTACCAAATAACATATAAATGACCTAACTGGTGATTATTTTTTATATGAACAACAATAGTATCTTCAAAAACTGTTTTATTATAAATTTTATTCACCCTATAGAACTTTGCAAAGGAAATGATTCTACAGCTATCTAGGCACTCTTAGCTCCTGTTCTTTGAGGGCACATTTTACATAAAATGATGGGGATCTATTTAAGATTATTGTAGTAAGATTGATAATATACATACTATAGGAATTCAATTTAATCAGTAATTTAGGCTAACTGAGAAAATTATTAATTTGATTAGTGAGAAATTATGGCATATTTTTAGAGAAAGGATTTTGGTTTGATTAAGTAAGTAACTGAAACCATTAAGTAGACATGGATGGATTTATCTTAAAGACTCAGTTGATATTATACTTTAGTAGTGAAAAGTGAAAGTGTTAGTCACTCAGTCATGTCTGACTCTTTGTGACCGCATGGACGCCCACCAGGCTCCTCTGTCCATGGAATTCTCCAAGGAAGAATCCTGGAGTGGGTAGCCTTTCCCCACTCCAAGAGATCTTCAGGACTCAGGAATCAAACCCAGGTCTCCTGTATTACAGGCATATTCTTTACTGTCTGAGCCACCAGGGACCCAATTATACGTTAATGTTCATATAAAAATGAATGTTCGTGAGATGCTTGACATTAATTAAAAATCTCTTTCATATAGCTTGTTTATACTTTTTTGGGGGGCACATTTTCTTCCTAAATAATGTAACATCAGCTTCACATTGCTATCATGTTTAGGTGTTACATTTCTTTATTGACAGTATGTGATAATAGAACCTCGAGTTAAAATGCAGGAAAATGTAAATTGTGATAATGGAACTAAGTTTCTTAATTTGATTTGAGTTGGTTAGAGATCTTTATCACTTTAGAAAACAGCATTGGTTCCAAGTATACTCAATATGTGGTTTAAATATAGATAAACATGGTTACTACACCTGAGGGAAAAAAATCTGAGGATCAAGAAAAATGATATGAGTACAACAAAATAATCTCTAGCTAAACACTCAGAAGAAAACTGCAAAGATGATGAAAAAGTTAAATACTAGCACCTGCAGTAAGAATGAATAGGTATTTCCTCCAGGGTAGAGAGCAAGAGTCAGAGGTAGCACCAAGTAACACTACAGCAGATATGAAGTTTGTCTTCTGCATACCCAGCTGCTTCTCCCTTCTCCCCCGGTATGAATCTTGGCTCCAGTTCAGGCTCCTGCATGTTGCCCCTTTTCTCTGTTCCTCACTTTGTATCCATGTGCCACCCATACAGTGTTTTTGATTTTTCACTTATTTAATATATTTCTGACTTTACAGGATTGTTTCTGCACTTCACGAACACAAGTTGAATCACTCAGACCTGAAAAACAGTCTGAAACCAGTACCCATCAAAATTTGGTAAGAAAATGGTTGAGTACAAATGTTCTTCTTCTGCCTCCTGTAATGCTATTTTATAGAATATAATTTTTAGTTCTCCTTTACCTCTTTTTCTTTTCTTCCTACTCTTTTTCCTACCTCTACCTAAGCTGTTCTCCAGAAGTCTATAATTGATCTCTGTTCTTCTGCCTAAACAGACTCTCCCTAAGCAGTCTCACAGGCTCCTGTGGTTTCAGTTGGTCAGATTTCAGATTGTCTACAGGTACCTAAGGTTATCCTTCAGGTTGATAGGGGACCTGGTCATCAGGCAGGACTGATGATTCTCAAATTTTTACCGGCAGCTTTGACTCTTTCCTGGGTATCAGATGTGTCTATAGAATACCTCTGGCTAGAGTTTTGAAAGCTATCTCTATAGCAATTTGAGTAAAACCTTAATCTTCTCTTAGACCTCACTGACCTATTGAATTTCCAGCTTTGGCAAATGAAAATCCATCTGCTAAATCACCCTTACTGGGAACTTTGTAGTTATCCTCACACTGCCTCTTCCTTTGCCCTCACATCTAGTTATATAGTCTTTGAAATGCCCATGAGTCCATCCCCTCCTTCACCTGATCACTGTTAATACTCAGATCTCATCATCTCTCACCTGGACTATTGTAGGTAAACTCATTGCTTGTAGTTTCCTAGTCATACATATAACCTCTTATGATCTCCCACTTAGGTCAGTATTCAACACTGTTACCTGAACAGGCCTGTTTGTGCCACTTTCCAGCTTTAAAATTGCCATTGATTTCCTAAATCCTGTGGCATAAAGCCTAAATTTCTTAAAGTGCTATAAGGACTTTTAATGGTATGGAATATGTCTGATTTTTGAGTTTCATTTATTATTACTGAGTCTTAGCACATACTTTTATTTCTGCTTGAAATACCCTTTTTGATTTTCTGCCTCAAAAATTCTTCCTCTTGCTTAAAGAATTGGCTCAAATATCACATCTGAAGCCTTTGCTCTTGTATCTTTAATTCTGTTATGCTCCTGCAGATCTTAGACATCCTCATAAAAAGGCATTTACTATATTAATCTCACAATGATTGATGTATATGTCTCGCCACATGAACCCGCCAAAATAGGCATCCTGTCTTCTTTATCATCCCTGGGTAATAACTGATACATTAAATAATATTTAAAGAAACATGCTAATAAATAAATGTTTCTCTGGGATCTTCTACCTTTAATCTCTAAATCTTTATTATATAATTATTTCTATAAAATAGAATCTGCCTTGCAAATACCTTAGCCCTACAAAATAGAGTGATCTTACTTAGTTTTGTTTATAAATTTATCCTGATCTTATCTTCAGTTGTCATTTTTGTCATTTCACTTTTTACTCACTAATACTTTTAAGTCTTCTAGTTACATACCCTTTTGTACAATAGAATACAGTATCCAGTCCTAGTTTTCATTCAAGTATTACCCTTCAGACTGAGGTAGAGTTTAGAAAGTAAAGTGTCTGTTGTTGACTCTTTGCTGTTACCAAGAGAGATGCCTAGAACTCAGGGAACTTCCAGAAGTGCTGCCTTTTTTTTTTTTTTTTCCCCAGCAGGGGCAAGGAGTAGGGGAAATATTGTGGTAGGATACATACAACATAAAATTTACCATCTTAACCATTTTTAAGTATATAGTTCAGTGGCATCAAATAATTCATAATATTGTACAACCATCACTGCTCTTCATCTCCATAACTCCCCACCTCTTGGAAACCACTTTCTGTCTCTGATATTTGACTACTCTAAGTACCAATATAAGTACTGTATTTATTATTTTCTGACTGAGAATTTTCAGTTAGCATAATACCCTCAAGGTTCATTGGTATTGCAGCATATTGCAGAATTTCCTTAATCTTTAAGGTTGAATAATTCTTCATTATATGTGTACACTACATTTTGCTTCTTCATTTATTTGCTGTTGAAAACTTGGGTTGCTTCCACATTGCCGCTCTTATGAAGAATAGTGCTTCTGTGAACATGGGTATACAAATCTCTTTGAGATTGTGATTTCAATTCTTTTAGGTACATACCCAGAAGCGGAATTGCTGGATCATATGGTAATTCTATTTAAATTTTTTGAGGAGCCACCATACTGTTTTCCATAGTAGCTGTACCATTTTACCTTCCCACCAGCAGTGCATAAGAGTTCCAGTTTCTCTACTTTCTCTCCAAAACTCATTATTTTCTGCTTTTTGATAACAGCCATTGTAAAGGATGGGAGTTGGTATCTCATGGTAGTTTTGATTTGCATTTCCCTAATGATTAGATAGGGCTTCCCTGGTAGCTCAGAGGTTAAAGCGTCTGCCTGCAATGCAGGAGACGTGGGTTTGATCCCTGGGTTGGGAAGATGCCCTGGAGGAGGAAATGGCAACCCACTCCAGTATTCTTGCCTGGAGAATCCAATGGACAGAGGAGCCTGGTGGGCTGCAGTCCGTGGGGTCACAAAGAGTCGGACACGACTGAGTGACTTCACTTTCAGTTTTCAGTGATTAGATAAGAAAGGCAATGCCAAAGAATGCTCAAACTACCATACAGTTGCACTCATCTCACATGCTAGTAAAGTGATGTTTAAAATTCTCCAAGCCAGGCTTCAGCAATATGTGAACTGCGAACTTCCAGATGTTCAAGCTGGTTTTAGAAAAGGTGAGGAACCAGACAACAAATTGCCAACATCCACTGGATCATGGAAAAAGCAAGAGAGTTCCAGAAAAACATCTCTTTCTGCTTTTTTGACTATGCCAAAGCCTTTGACTGTGTGGATCACAAGAAACTGTGGACAATTCTTCAAGAGATGGGAATACCAGACCACCTAACCTGCCTCTTGAGAACCCTATATGCAAGTCAGGAGCAACAGTTAGAACTGGACATGGCAGGGGGCAGGGCAGGAGGGGGCAGTCCTAAGATGGTGGAGGAATAGGACGGGGAGACCACTTCTCCCCCACAAATCCATCACAAGAACATTTGAACACTGAGTAAATTCCACAAGAGGACATCAGGCACCCAGAAAAGCAGCCAAAAGAGGTAGGAAAAAATATAAAAGATAAAAAGAGAGACAGAAGAGGTAGGGACGGAGATGCGTCCCGGGAAGAGAGTCTTAAAAAAAGAGAGAAGTTTCCAAATACCAGGAAACACTCTCACTGGCAAGTCTGTGACGAGCCTTGGGACCTCAGAGGGCAACATAACCGGGAGGAAAAATAAACAAATAATTAAAACCCATAGATTCTGTGCCCAATGGTAACTCCCAACAGAGAAGCAGTGCAGACGCCTGCATCTACCACTAGCAAGGGGGGCTAGGCAGGGAGGTGCGGGCTGCTGCGTTGCTTAGAGTAAGGACTGGGCCTGAATGCCCTGAGGGCAATCTGAGGGAAGTAACTTGAGATAGCAAACCAGACTGTCGGATAGCTACCCCACGGAAAGCCCTAACCTAAGACACTGCCAGGCCCTACACACAACCAAAGGGCTGAGCAGAGCTAGCTGGCTGCGAACCGGCCCATCACCCGCAAGAGACAGGCAGGTGAGGGCAGCCAGAGCCGGAAGTGGGCAATTGCAGCCCCAGAGAGGCATCATCTACCAAACTGCAAGCAGGCTTCGTTGCTAACCAAGACTTCTTGGGATTCTGGATGGTCGAATCCGCCTGAGAAGGTGCATCGGATGTACACCCAGAAAACCGAGCGGCAGGGACAGGGGAGGTGATAAGTTACAGCAACCATGCTTGCCAAACACCTGGTCACCTGAGCTGTTCAGACCTGGGAAGGGCACAAAACGCAGGCCCAACCGAGTCTGCACCTTTGAGGAGTACCTGAGTACCTGAACCTGAGTGGCTTAGACCTGGGAAATGCATACAACCCAGGGCTGGGCTCAGACAGTTCCCGGCAGAGCAACCTAGAGCCTAAGCAGTGTAGACAGGGAAAGAACACACGCCGTGAGCAGGGGCAAACCCAGTGTGGCTGAGACACTGCGAGCACATGCCAGTGTTATTTGTTTGCAGTGTTCCTCCCTCCCCACAGCATGACTGAACAAGGGAGCCTAAAAAAGTGTCCACCACCGCCCCCTTGTGTCAGGGCAGAAATTAGACATTGAAGAGACCAGCAAACAGAAGAAGCCAAAACAGAGGGAACCGCCTTGAAAGTGACGGATGGAGAAGTCTTGAGCCTACTATAAGAATAAGACTGAAAACCAGAGACGAGAGGCTTAAGTCCAAATCCTGAGAACACCAGAAAACTCCTGACTCCAGGGAACATTAATCGATAGGAGATCATCAAACGCCTCAATACCTACACTGAAACCAAGCACCACCCAAGGGCCAACAAGTTCCCGAGCAAGACATACCACATAAATTCTCTAGCAACACAGGAACATAGCCCTGAGCTTCAATATACAGGATGCCCAAAGTCACTCCAAACCCATTCAGATCAGTCAGTCAGTCGTGTCCAACTCTTGGTGACCCCGTGAATTGCAGCACGCCAGGCCTCCCTGTCTATCACCAACTCCAGGAGTTCACTCAGACTCACGTCCATCGAGTCAGTGATGCCATCCAGACATCTCATCCTCTGTCGTCCCCTTCTCCTCCTGCCCCCAATCCCTCCCAGCATCAGAGTCTTTTCCAATGAGTCAACTCTTCCATGAGGTGGCCAAAGTATTGGAGTTTCAGCTTTAGCATCATTCCTTCCAAAGAAATCCCAGGGCTGATCTCCTTCAGAATGGACTGGTTGGCTCTCCTTGCAGTCCAAGGGACTCTTAAGAGTCTTCGCCAGCACCACAGTTCAAAAGCATCAATTCTTTGGCACTCAGCCTTCTTCACAGTCCAACTCTCACATCCATACATGACCACAGGAGAAACCATAGCCTCGACTAGATGGACCTTAGTTGGCAAAGTAATATCTCTGCTTTTGAATATGCTATCTAGGTTGGTCATAACTTTTCTTCCAAGGAGTAAGCGTCTTTTAATTTCATGGCTGCAGTCACCATCTGCAGTGATTTTGGAGCCCCAAAAAATAAAGTCTGACACTCTTTCCACTGTTTCCCCATCTATTTTCCATGAAGTGATGGGACCAGATGCCATGATCTTCGTTTTCTGAATGTTGAGCTTTAAGACAACTTTTCCGCTCTCCTCTTTCGCTTTCATCAAGAGGCTTTTTAGTTCCTCTTCACTTTCTGCCATAAGGGTGGTGTCATCTGCATATCTGAGGTGATTGATATTTCTCCCGACAGTCTTGATTCCAGCTTGTGTTTCTTCCAGCCCAGCGTTTCTCATGATGTACTCTGCATAAAAGTTAAATAAGCAGGGTGACAATATACAGCCTTGACGTAAACCCGTTAACATCTCATAACTGATTACTGGACACTTCATTGCACTCCAGAGAGAAGAAATCCAGCTCCACCCATCAGACACGAACACAAGCTTCCCTAACCAGGAAATCTTGACAAGCCACCTGTCCAACCCCACCCACAGGGAGGAAACTCCACAATAAAGAGAACTCCACAAACTGCCAGAATATGGAAAGGCCACCCCAAACACAGCAATATAAACAAGATGAAGAGGCTGAGAAATACCCAGCAGGTAAAGGAACAGGAAAAATGCCCACCAAACCAAAGAAAACAGGAAGAGATAGGGAATCTACGTGATAAAGAATTCTGAATAATGATAGTAAAAATGATCCAAAATCCTGAAAACAAAATGGAGTTACAGATAAATAGCCTGGAGACAAGGATTGAGAGGAGACAAGAATTGAGAAGATACAAGAAAGGTTTCACAAGGACCTAGGAGAAGAAAATGGCAACCCACTCCAGTGTTTTTGCCTGGAGAATCCCAGGGACAGGGGAGCCTGGTGGGCTGCTGTCTGTGGGGTCGCACAGAGTCGGACATGACTGAAGCAACTTAGCAGCAGCAGCAGAAGAAATAAAACAGAGTGAATATATAATGAATAATGCAATAAATGAGTTCAAAAACGCTCTGGAGGGAACCAACAGTAGAATAATGGAGGTAGAAGATAGAATGGTAGAAATAAATGAAACAGAGAGGGAAAAAGAAAAACGAATTAAAAGAAATGAGGACAATCTCAGAGACCTCTGGGACAATGTTAAATGCCCCAACATTCGAATCATAGGAGTCCCAGAAGAAGAAGACAAAAAGAAAGACCATGAGAAGATACTTGAGGAGATAATAGTTGAAAACTTCCTAAAATGGGGAAGGACATAATCGCCCAAGTCCAAGAAACCCAGAGAGTCCCAAACAGGATAAACCCAAGGCAAAACACCCCAAGACACATATTAATCAAATTAACAAAGATCAAACACAAAGAACAAATATTAAGAGCAGCAAGGGGAAAACAACAAATAACACACAAGGGGATTCCCAACTGATCTTTCAATAGAAACTTCAGGCCAGGAGAGAATGGCAGGACATACTTAAAGTGATGAAAGAAAATAATCTACAGCCCAGATTACTGTACCCAGCAAGGATTTCATTCAAATATGAAGGAGAAATCAAAAGCTTTACAGAGAAGCAAAAGCTGAGAGAATTCAGCACCACCAAAGCAGCTCTCCAACAAATGCTAAAGGATCTTCTCTAGACAGGAAACACAGAAAGGGTGTATAAACTTGAACCCAAAACAACAAAGTAAATAGAAATGGAATCATACTTGTCAATAGTTTACTTAAATGTAAATGGGTTCAATGCCCCAACCAAAAGACAAAGACTGGCTGAATGGATACAAAAACAAGATATGTTGTCCATATATAGGGGTCTTTCGAGAGACCCACCTGGAAACAAGGGACACATACAGACTGAAAGTGAAGGGCTAGAAAATTATATTCCGCGCAAATAGAGACCAGAAGAAAGCAGGAGTAGCAATACTATATCAGATAAAATAGACTTTAAAACAAAGGCTTGAAAAGAGATGAAGAAGGACACTACATAATGATCAAAGGATCAATTCAAGAAGAAGATATAACAATTATATATCCACCCAACATAGGAGCACTGCAATATGTAAGACAAATGCTAACAAGTATGAAAGGGGAAATTAACAATAACACAATAATGATGGGAGACTTTAATACCCCACTCACACCTATGGATAGATCAACTAAACAGAAAATTAACAAGAAAACCCAAACTTTAAAGGATACAATAGACCAGTTAGACCTAATTGATATCTATAGGACATTTCACCCCCAAATAGTGAATTTCACCTTTTTCTCATGTGCATACGGAACCTTCTCCAGGATAGATCACATCCTGGGCCATAAATCTAGCCTTGGTAAATTCAAAAAAATTGAACTCATTCCAAGCATGTTTTCTAACCACAATGCAGTAAGATTAGATCTCAATTACAGGAGAAAAGCTATTAAAAATTCAAACATATGGAGGCTGAACAACACGCTGCTGAATAACCAGCACACAGAAGAAATCAAGATATGCATAGAAACGAATGAAAATGAAAACTCAACAACCCCAAACCTGTTGGACACTGTAAAAGCAGTGCTAAGGGGAAGGTTCATAGCAATACAGGCATACCTCAAGAAACAAGAAAAAAGTCAAATAACCTAACTCTACACCTAAAGCAACTAGAAAAGGAAGAAATGAAGAACCCCAGGGTTAGTAGAAAGAAATCTTTAAAATTAGGGCAGAAATAAATGCAAAAGAAAGAAAAGAGACCATAGCAAAAATCAACAAATCCAAAAGCTGGTTCTTTGAGAGGATAAATAAAATTAACAAACCATTAGCCAGACTCATCAAGAAACAAAGGGAGAAAAATCAAATCAATAAAATTAGAAATGAAAATGGAGAGATCACAACAGACAACACAGAAATACAAAGGATCATGAGAGACTACTATCAGCAGTTGTATGCCAATAAAATGGACAACGTGGAAGAAATGGACAAATTCTTGGAAAAGTACAACTTTCCAAAACTGAACCAGGAAGAAATGCAAAATCTAAACAGACCCATCATAAGCACAGAAATTGAAACTGTAATCAGAAATCTTCCAGCAAACAAAAGCCTAGGTCCAGACAGCTTAACAGCTGAATTCTGCCAAAAATTTAGAGAAGAGCTAAAACCTATCCTACTCAAACTTCCAGAAAATTGCAGAGGAAGGTAAACTTCCACACTCATTCATGAGGCCACCATCACCCTAATACCAAAACCTGACAAAGGTGCCACAAAAAAAGAAAACTACAGGCCAATATCACTGATGAGCATAGATGCAAAAATCCTTAACAAATTCTAGCAATCAGAATCCAACAATACATTAAAAAGATCATACCTCATGACCAAATGGGCTTTATCCCAGGGATGCAAGGATTCTTCAGTATCCACAAATCAATGTAATACACCACATTAACAAACTGAAAAATAAAAGCCATATGATTATCTCAATAGATGCAGAGAAAACCTTTGACAAAATTCAACACCCATTTGTGGTAAAAACCCTCCAGAAAGCAGGAATAGAAGGAACATACCTCAACATAATAAAAGCTACATATGACAAACCCACAGCAAACATTATCCTCAACGGTGAAAATTTGAAAACATTTCCCCTAAAGTCAGGAACAGGACAAGGGTGCCCACTTTCACCACTACTATTCAACATAGTTTTGGAAGTTTTGGCCGCAGCAATCAGAGCAGAAAAAGAAATGAATCCAAATTGGAAAAGAAGAAGTAAAACTTTCACTGTTTGCAGATGACATGATCCTCTACATAGAAAACCCTTAAGACTCCACCAGAAAATTACTAGAGCCAATCAATGGATACAGTAAAGTAGTAGGATATAATATCAACTCACAGAAATACCTTGCATTCCTATACAATAATAATGAGAAAATAGAGAAATTAAGGAAACAGTTCCATTCACCATTGTGACGAAAAGAATACTTTGGAATATATCTACCTAAAGAAACAAAAGACCTATATATAGAAAACTGTAAAACACTGGTGAAAGAAATCAAAGAGGACACTAATAGATGGAGAAATATACTGTGTTGATGGATCGGAAGAATCAATGTAGTGAAAATGAGTATACTACCCAAAGCAATCTATAGATTCAATGCAATCCCTATCAAGCTACCAACGGTATTTTTCACAGAGCTAGAACAAATAATTTCACAATTTGTATGGAAATGCAAAAAAACGTCGAAGCCAAAGCAATCTTGAGAAAGAAGAATGGAACTGGAGGAATCAACCTGCCTGACTTCAGGCTCTACTACAAAGCCACAGTCATCAAGATAGTATGGCACTGGCACAAAGACAGAAATATAGATCCATGGAACAAAATAGAAAGCCCAGAGAGAAATCCACGCACCTATGGACACCTTATCTTTGACAAAGGAGGCAAGAATATACAATGGAGAAAAGACAATCTCTTTAACAAGTGGTGCTGGGAAAATTGGTCAACTACTTGTAAAAGAATGAAGCTAGAACACTGTCTAACACCATACACAAAAATAAACTCAAATGGATTAAAGATCTAAATGTAAGACCAGAAACTATAAGACTCCTAGAGAAGAACATAGGCAAAACACTCTCTGAGATAAATCACAGCAGGATCCTCTATGATCCACCTCCCAGAATATTGGAAATAAAAGCAAAAATAAACTAGTGGGACCTAATTAAAATCAAAAGCTTCTGCACAACAAAGGAAGCAAGGTGAAAAGACAGCCTTCAGAATGGGAGAAAATAATAGCAAATGAAGCAACTGACAAAGAATTAATCTCAAAAATATACAAGCAACTCCTGCAGCTGAATTCCAGAAAAATAAACAACCCAATCAAAAAATGGGCCAAAGAACTAAACAGACATTTCTCCAAAGGAGACATAGAGATGGCTAACAAACACTTGAAAAGATGCTCAACATCACTCATTATCAGAGAAATCCAAATTAAAACCACAATGAAGAATCATTTCATGCCAGTCAAAATGGCTACTATCCAAAAGTCTACAAACAATAAATGCTAGAGAGGGTGTGGAGAAAAGGGAACACTCTTACACTATTGGTGGGAATGCAAACTAGTACAGCCACTATGGAGAACAGTGTGGAGATTCCTTAAAAACCTGGAAATAGAACTGCCATATAATACAGCAATCCCACTGCTGGCATACACACCGAGGAAACCAGAATTGAGAGAGACACGTAACCCCAATGTTCATTGCAGCACTGTTTATAATAGCCAGGACATGGAAGCAACCTAGATGTCCATCAACAGACGAATGGATAAGAAAACTGTGGTTCAGTTCAGTTCAGTCGCTCAGTCGTGTCTGACTCTTTGCGACCCCATGAATTACAGCATGCCAAGCCTCCCTGTCCATCACCAACTCCCGGAGTTCACTCAAGACTCGCGTCCATCGAGTCAGTGGTGCCATCCAGCCATCTCATCCTCGGTCGTCCCCTTCTCCTCCTGCCCCCAATCCCTCCCAGCATCAGAGTCTTTTCCAATGAGTCAACTCTTTGCATGAGGTGGCCAAGTACTGGAGCTTCAGCTTTAACATCATTCCTTCCAAAGAAATCCCAGGGCTGATCTCCTTCAGAATGGACTGGTTGGATCTCCTTGCAGTCCAAGGGACTCTCAAGAGTCTTCTCCAACACCACAGTTCAAAAGCATCAATTCTTTGGCACTCAGCCTTCTTCACAGTCCAACTCTCACATCCATACATGACCACAGGAAAAACCATAGCCTTGACTGGACGGACTTTAGTCGGCAAAGTAATGTCTCTGCTTTTGAATGTGCTATCTAGGTTGGTCATAACTTTTCTTCCAAGGAGTAAGCATCTTTTAATTTCATGGCTGCAGTCACCATCTGCAGTGATTTTGGAGCTCAAAAAAATAAAGTCTGACACTGTTTCTACTGTTTCCCCATCTATTTCCCATGAAGTGATGGGACCAGATGCCATGATCTTCATTTTCTGAAGCTTTAAGCCAACTTTTTCACTCTCCTCTTTCACTTTCATCAAGAGGCTGTTTAATTCTTCACTTTCTGCCATAAGGGTGGTGTCATCTGCATATCTGAGGTGGTTGATATTTCTCCTGACAATCTTGATTCCAGCTTATGTTTCTTCCAGTCCAGCGTTTCTCATGATGTACTCTGCGTGTAAGTTAAATAAGCACGGTGACAATATATAGCCTTGACCTACTCCTTTTCCTATTTGGAACCAGTCTGTTGTTCCATGTCCAGTTCTAACTGTTGCTTCCTGACCTGCATACAGATTTCTCAAGAGGCAGGTCAGGTGGTCTGGTATTCCCATCTCTTTCAGAATTTTCCACAGTTTCTTGTGATCCACATAGTCAAAGGCTTTGGCATAGTCAATAAAGCAGAAATAGATGTTTTCCTGGAACTCTCCTGTTTTTTCCATGATCCAGTGCAATTTGATCTCTGGTTCCTCTGCCTTTTCTAAAACCAGTTGAACATCTGGAAGTTCATGGTTCATGTATTCCTGAAGCCCAGCTTGGAGAATTTTGAGCAATACTTTACTAGCATGTGAGATGAGTGCAATTGTGTGGTAGTTTGAGCATTCTTTGGCATTGCCTTTCTTTGGGACAGGAATGAAAATTGACCTTTTCCAGTCCTGTGGCCACTGCTGAGTTTTCCAAATTTGCTGGCATATTGAGTGCAGCACTTTCACAGCATCATCTTTCAGGATATGAAACAGCTCTACTGGAATTCCATCACCTCCACTAGCTTTGTTCGTAGTGATGCTTTCTAAGGCCCACTTGACTTCACATTCCAGGATGTCTGGCTCTAGATTAGTGATCACACCATCATGATTATCTGGGTTGTGAAGATCTTTTTTGTACAGTTCTTCTGTGTTTTCTTGCCACCTCTTCTTAATATCTTCTGCTTCTGTTAGGTCCATACCATTTCTGTCCTTTACACAATGGAGTATTACTTAGCCATTAAAAAGAATACATTTGAATCAGTTTTAATGAGGTGGATGAAACTGGAGCCTATTATACAGATTGAAGTAAGCCAGAAAGAAAAACACCAACACAGTATACTAACGCATATATATGGAATTTAGAAAGATGGTAATGATAACCCTGTATGTGAGACAGCCAAAGAGATACAGAACAGTCTTTTGGACTCTGTGAGAGAGGGTGAGGGTAGAATGATTTGGGAGAATGGCATTGAAACATGTATACTATCATATGTGAAACGAATCGCCAGTCCCAGTTTGATGCATGATACAGGGTGCTCGGGGCTAGTGCACTGGGATGACCCGAGGGATGGTATGGGGAGGGAGGTGGGAGGGGGGTTCAGGATGGGGAACAAATGTATCCCTGTGGCAGATTCATGTCAATGTATGGCAAAACCAATACAATATTGTAAAGTTAAAAAAAAAGGGGGGGGGGGCTTTGGCATAGTCAACAAAGAAATAGATGTTTTTCTGGAAAAAAAAAATAAAACTGTTCAGGGAACAACAGACTGGTTCCAAATAGGAAAAGGAGTACGTCAAGGCTGTATATTGTCACCCTGATTATTTAACTTATATACAGAGTACATCATGAGAAACGCTGGGCAGGAGGAAGCACAAGCTGGAATCCAGATTTCCAGGAGAAATATCAATAATCTCAGATATGCAGATGACACCACCCTTATGGCAGAAAGTGAAGAATTAAACAGCCTCTTGATGAAAGTGAAAGAGGAGAGTGAAAAAGTTAGCTTAAAGCTCAACATTCAGAAAACGAAGATCATGGCATCTGGTCCCATCACTTCATAGGAAATAGATGGGGAAACAGTGGAAACAGTGTCAGTTTTATTTTTCTGGGCTCCAAAATCACTGCAGATGGTGATTGCAGCCATGAAATTAAAAGACGCTTACTCCTTGGAAGGAAAGTTATGACCAACCTCAGTTCAGTTCAGTTCAGTCGCTCAGTCGTGTCCAGCTCTTTGCGACCCCGTGAGTTGCAGCACGCCAGGCCTCCCTGTCCATCAACGTCTCCCGGAGTTCACTCAAACTCACATCCATCAAGTAAGTGATGCCATCCAGCCATCTCATCCTCTGTCATCCCCTTTTCCTCCTGCCCCTAATCCTTCCCAGCATCAGAGTCTTTTCCAATGAGTCAACTCTTCGCATGAGGTGGCCAAAGTACTGGACCAACCTAGATAGCATATTAAAAAGCAGAGACATTACTTTCCCAACAAAGGTTCATCTAGCAAGGCTATGGTTTTTCCAGTGGTCACGTATGGATGTGAGAGTTGGACTATAAAGAAAGCTGAGTGCAATGTTGATGCTTTTGAACTGTGGTGTTGGAGAAGACTCTTTGAGAGTCCCTTGGACTGCAAGAAGATCCCACCAGTCCATCCTAAAGGAGATCAGTCCTTGGTGTTCATTGGAAGGACTGATGCTGAAGCTAAAACTCCAATACTTTGGCCACTTGATGCAAAGAACTGACTCATTTGAAAAGACCCTGATGCTGGGAAAAATTGAGGACAGGAGGAGAAGGGGACGACAGAGGATGAGATGGTTGGATGGCATCACCGACTCAAAGGACATGGGTTTGGGTGGACTCCACGAGTTGGTGATGGACAGGCAGGCCTGGCGTGCTGTGTTTCATGGGGTCGCAAAGAGTCGGACATGACTGAGCAACTAAGTGATTAGTGAATGATTAGTGCTGTTGAACACCTTTTCATGTGTTTATTGACCATATACATGTGTTCTTGGAGAAATGTCTGTTCAGGTTCTTTGCCCTTTTTTGAATTGGGTTGTTGGTGAATTTTATTTTGTTTTGAGTTTTAGTTCAATTTGTATTCTGTTTAACCTCTTATCGGAAATATGACCTGCACATATATTCTTGATCCATCTTGAGTTAGTTTTTCGGTAAGTACGGTCCAGCTCCATTCTTTTGCATTTGGATGTCCAGTGTTCTTAGTACTGTTTGTTGAAAATACTGACCTAATCCTATTAATTGTGTTGGCACACTTGTCAAAGTCATTTGACTATATATATGAGGTTTGATTTCTGAGGTCTCTGTTCTGTTGCCCTATATGTCTGTCTTTTCTGTCATTACCGCATTGTTTTAAGTACTGTAGCTTTGTAGTAGATTTTGAAATCAGGAAGAGTGAGTCTTCCAATTTTTTTTCAAGGTGTTTTTGCTATTTGAGGTGCTTTGCATTTTCATAATATTAAATCTTACAGTCTTTGAACATGAGGTGTGTTTCCATTCAGTAATGTCTTCTTTAATTTCTTTTGGCAGCATTTTGTAGTTTCCATTGTACAGGCCTTTCACTGCCTTGGCTAAGTTAATTTCTAAGTACTTTATTCTTATTGATGCTATTATAAATGGTATTGTTTTCATCACTTTTTTCTAGACTATTCATTAGCCAAGTCTTTTGAATTTTTAGGAAATTATTTTTAAAAGTTTAAGAAGGACAAGGACACTGCTATGATTTTTGCTTTTAATTCTCTAACTAGTTATCAAATCAAAAAGAGTGCTGAGGTTAAAAATGATTTACTCTTGGTAAACCTATTTTGTCTTCTTGTGACTGCTAATGTTGTTTTCTTAAGTATCCATAACTGTGTATGTAGTAATTTGATACCAGACCTTACTGGGCAACGCATCAAGCTTTCCCTTTTATAATTTTTCGTTTTCTCAAAATTGAGTTAATGTTTGACTGTTTCCATTCTGGTTTCTCACCTGAGTTCTGCTGTATTTGTAGACTTAATATCCTAGATGTAATAGGATATTTGATCTGGAGGTTTGAACCTATTTAAAACAATCTGTTTTGGTCTTCAGCTACTTATTTACAGATTATGTACATCTTCTAGTTTAAAGAAGACTGTTCCCTAATGGAATTGATGGATGCAAAGTAGAGGTTTATTAGCCTGATTTCAACCCATCATCTGATAATCTGATGCCAAATTTTTTCTAGTGGTGAACTGTAAGTCTCAATTCATTCTGTACTCTAGCCTTCCTGACAGACTTACAACTTATCACTTTGAATTTTTTAAAAATTGTTATATGCTCTTCATTCTCTCTCTTATAGTGTTCTTTAAATCTGAGTTTAAAAGACTACTATTCTAAAGAAATTGAATTGGTTTTTTAGATTTCTTTCTTCATTGGGATTATTTCCAGTCATATGGTAGAATTTCTTTTTTATAGCCTTTTATCCCTCTTGAAGACTATTCACCTTTATTCACCTTTTGCCAGGCTCTTATAATTATATTCTGCTCTCTTAAAAGTTTAGGGAACATGTAGAATCAAATGTAAAAAGTGGTGAGCAGAATTCCTAGTACATAGTAATGTTATTTCTAACTGCTTTCTTCATTCTCTTTACCTTGGAGGTAGTAACAAGATTCCTGCCACCTGCTGGTGCCTATAAAGGCTAAGTGTCTTTTGGAAATCCTCTTGGCTATCATATGACACCAGTGGTGCTGGTCGCTTCTTTCTCCTGCATGCATGTTATTTTACTGCCTTTGGGATCTGGTGCAGACTTAGGACTCTTGACTCCATAGTACCCTGTGAAAGGCCTCAGTAGTACTTGGTCATTAACTCAGGACTTCTATACTCTATTCTTTTCTCCCATCTCTTGAGGTTTATTTTTATTTCTGACCTCCCTTCTGATTCATCTCATCTTGTGAAAAACTTCTTCAGCTTCTTTTAATAAGCCATGGTACAGAAATTGTTCCCTGACTGTTAACATCTCCACTAGTTGAGCAGAATAGCTTTATGTGTAATGATTGTAACTGGCAACCACTTGAAGCAAGAACAGCAGAATAGGATATTTTTCATAGGTCTTTACATCTCTTCCCTTGATATATTTGTTAGATACCCCAAGGGCTCAACAGCCATTCTTAGCAGCTCCTGACAATGCTTCCTGAAAATTGAGCTGAAAAGTGTTCTTCACTACCTATAAATCTGCTTCTCTAGCCCTACCCTGCTTCACAGGCTGATGGGCATAACTTGTTAGCTATTGTGAATACTTTTTGGATCTTAAAATAGTCTCTTAAGCCACCTTTCAGTATCTTCCTAATGAGCACTTGTATGTTTGAAAAGACAATATCACTATTTTATATTGGAGTAAGGGACTCAGTTGCGGCACCAAAAAAGTTTATACCTATTTTGTTTTCATATTTTCAAAACAATGCAGGTTGATGAGCCAACCCTTTCCTTGCTGCCTTCATCCACTAGAGCCAGTGAAGTGATCTGTTCCACCAATGTTTCTCACTATGAACTCCAAGTGGAAATAGGTAATAATTCTACAGTGCAATTATTTGACTCATCATTGTTAGAAATGAAATTGATGACAAATGATTATTTTGTAAGCAGTCTTTTTCTGTTGTTACCCACAGCATAAAACTAAATGTTAATTGTGCCAGTCAAATGGATCTATTACTCTTATTTGTCCTAAAACAGTAGCCAGATTTTTTTCAAGATTACCGTCTAGAATTTTTACTTTTTCACTGAAGTACTTGTAGAGGAGGAGGACACTGAATAAGTATTTGTTTGTAGGACAAATACTTATTTGTATTATTAGAGGTTTATTTGTACTTATTAAAGGTTTCCTACTTTATTGTAGGAAACCTCTAATCATTTGTCTGAATTAAATCAAATCATGTAAATCTTTTCAGTCACAGTCCTTTAACCAAATTACTTTCTTTTAACTTAAAACCTTACCTAAAATTCCATTTGTAGTAGAAACTTTTTTCAGTTAGGCTTGGAACAGGCTGAGTTATCATTTATAGTCTTATACATGTGAAAATTTTTTTGACTATTCAGAAACATCTGTTAAGCACTGCAAAGAGGTACTGTGTTAGGTGCCAGGGATATAAAGCCATGTAAAACACTTGAGTTCACATCCTCTCTGGGAAGATAAACATGAAAGACAGCTTTGTCTTATGCACTGGAAAGTACTGTAGTAGAGCTATGCTAAGCATTATGGAAACAGAAGATGGAGCATCCAGCTGTTCATCTTGACTCTTCTAGGAGTCAAGGAAGACAGCAAAAAAGGGGCTGGATCCTGAAGCATGAGGGAAAGTTTACTAAATATTCTAGTCACAGTTTTTGTTCAAACAACAGAAAGAAGTCTTGACTACTTAATCAAAGAAGGAATTTTTTGAGCAATTTTGCTAACTCACAGAATCATTGGCTAGAAAAATATACTTGGAAAAAGCCAAGAGAAGCTCTGTGACTAAAACCACAAGAAGGGTCATAGCATAAGAGCAGTCTTGCTAATGTATATGAGTAGGTGCTTTTACCACCAGACGTTGGACCCCACTGGGGAGTTCCACACTTAACTGAAAAAAACTTCTACTAAAAATGGCACCCCACTCCAGTACTCTTGCCTGGAAAATCCCATGGATGGAGGAGCCTGGTGGGCTGCAGTCCATGGGGTCGCTAAGAGTCAAATACGACTGAGTGACTTCTCTTTCACTTTTCACTTTCATGCATTGGAGAAGGAAATGGCAACCCACTCCAGTGTTCTTGCCTGGAGAATCCCAGGGACGGGGCAGCCTGGTGGGCTGCCGTCTATGGGGTCACACAGAGTTGGACACGACTGAAGCCACTTAGCAGCAGCAGCAGCAGGTAAGTTTTAAGTGAATTCTGACTGCTCCTGCTTCCTTTGTCGTTCACTTCATCTTCCAGTTGACTAAGCTTAGATCATTGACCCTCACCTGCTAGGGTCAAGGTGACAAAGAATAAGGATTTGACTTTTTCTACAATAAAATAGCACTGGTAGAAAATGCTCCCCAAATTAGAAAGGACTTTCAGATGATGTCAATAAAAAAAGATTAAAAAAATACTCCAGTAGGTGACTGAGGAAGGACTATCAAGGTGGTTGCTCTGTGCCTAGATTCAGGAACAAAGAGAACGTAGGCAGTAAGGAGAGAAATCTGAAAAATAAATGGATACATCTGAAAAAGGAGGTTTGGAACATAATGTGGAAGACCTTATGTGGGGTGTTTAGAGGTTCACACTCTGTGCTAGAGAGACATTGTGGAATAGTGATGATGATAATAATAGCGTCCAGTAGGCATTAGGCTGAACATTTTGTATGAATTTTTTTCATCTCACTTGTTTACTCCTCCCATTTAATAGATGAAGATACTGAGACTCTGAGAATTTAAGTAATTTGAAAGCAGACTTTTGTCCTTGTAAGGTCTAAGTTCTCAGCTGCTGCACTGTAGTACCTTTCTTTTGATAAAATATTAAATTTAGGACAACTGGCAGCAGTTCCAGGCAATAACCTGAAAGAGAAGATCAGTGGTTTAAAACCAGAAGTATTATCCTCATCACCTGAGTATGAATCCAGTGTATGAATCCCATCACCAGTGTATGAATCCCATCAGACCTAATGAATCAACATTTCTGGTGAATAGGACCTTGGCACAGGCTTTTGAAGTAGCTCCATCAGTGGTTTTGGTGCAGTGCTGGTTCAGAATGTAGGGCAGGTGAGGAAGTCAGTCTATCCGGAGAATAAGGACAGGACTTGGGCAAGTGCTGATACTGGGGAGAAAGGGATGAACCTCAGATTAACTTCACTTCAACAATAAAAGTGGCAGAATTTGGTGACTGTGGAGAGAAGGAGAAAACTAATATTTATTAGATGTCTGTTAATAGATTACCATTCTAGATGTTTTTAGTTTAAAAACTAATAGCAACAAATGTGATAAGTATGTCAAGCAACTGCAGTTCGTACACATCGCTTGTGGGAATGCAAAGTAATTCAGCCACTAACACTTTTGGAACTTCTTATAAGGCTAAACATATGTGATCCAGCAATCCTGCTTGAAGGTATTTGCCAAAGAAAAAGGAAAACATGTGTCTACTTAAAGAATGTTTTTGGCAATTTTATTTCTATAGTCACCAAAGACTGAAAACAACCCAAGTACCTTATCAACTTATGAACAGATAAATAAACTGTAGTATGTATATTTGATGGATTATTACTCTGCCAGGCTCCTCTGTCCCTGGGATTTTCCAGGCAAGAATACTGGAGTGGGTTGCCATTTCCTTCTCAAGGGGATCTTCCAGACCCAGGGATCGAATCTGGGTCTCCACACTGCAGGCAGATTCTTTTACCATCTGAATATTGGAGTAGATTGCCATTCCTTTCTCCAGAGGAACTTCCCAACCCAGGGATTGAACCCTGGTCTCCTGCATTGCAAGCAGATTATTTACTGTTTGAGCTACAGGGAAGTCCTATTATTACTCTGCAATAGAAAGAAATTAACTACTGAAACATGGATGAATCCTAAAAGCATTATGCTAAGTGAAAGAAGCCAGACCCTAAAAAACTGTACTCCTTATGATACTATTTACATAACAAACAAATTATATCAGTGGTTGCCGGGGACTGGGAGTAGGGGATTGCTGAGTAACATTCTGTTGTTGGAGTATGTCATGACTTGTTTATCAAGTCACAGTACTAGCCATTACAATAGGTATATAATGGTATACTGTGTTTAATTTGTGCTTCTCTATCTTGAGCATTTTTTCATGTGCTTATTGGCCATTTCTTTTCTACTTTTTTGGCTTGCCTGTTTAATCTTCTGCCTAATTTTTAATTGGGATGTTTGTCATTTATTATAGAACTGTAGGAGTTCTTTATGTGGTACCCTGGATGTGAGTCCTGTCGGATACAAATATTGTTAATACTTGAGTCAGTGGCTTGCCTTCTCATTTTCTTATTAGTGTTTTCTTGAAGAGTGAAAGTTAATTTTGATAAAGTCCAGGTTATCAGTTTCTCTCTTTGGTTTTAACATGAGTTTTACGTCTGATTTTAGGAAGGGGATTTGACAACTTGACTTCTGTCCATCTTGCACGGCATACCCCTACAGGAACACTGGTCACTATAAAAATTACAAATCTGGAAAACTGCACTGAAGAACGCCTAAAAGCTTTACAGGTAACAATACAAAAAAAAAAAAAAAAAAAAAAGATACGTCTAGTTTAATGTCTATTTGAGGGGATACATTTGTAAGAACTTTTCTTTTTCACAAATTAGTAGTTCTGTTAGAAAAAGGTAGATTTCTTTCTTTTAATAAACATAAAATTACAGAATTGGAAAGAAAGGAAGCCAGATCAATGAAAGAACAAATACATTCAAACTTTGGTATCTACTGTAAGTTCCTTCAAATGAATGTCATATTTGAAACTCTGGTCTGAAATTAATTTAAATATCCCTCATCAGTCCAGTCACAAATACTAGGAAAATAGAAAAAAACAAAAGCAAACAGTTTCTTTTTCAGACAGCTAAGTTAAATTAGCTTCTGAATTGATAAATTTTAACAGATTGCATTTCAGGAATATTATAATACTATTTCCATTGTCACTAATCATTTTTGACATAAAGAGAGAAAGGATTTCATTTTGATATTATCTCAATTTTTAATGTCTTTAACATATTTGTGCACATGTACATTGAACAGAAAAAGATTGGAAGAAATTATACTGAAATATTAACAGTGGTTCTATCATTTAGTGTTAGAAGGGACTTTTATCTTCATGTTTTAATGTATTTTTTAAATGTTTCTATCATAAGAACACAGAACAGTTATTGAATATGACCTCTGTAGTCAGACTGTCCTACTTTCATTAATTATGTGCTCTTGAACAAATTTTCTATCTTGTTTTTAAATATTCTCTTCTATAAAATGGGAATTGTAATGCCACATACTCTGTGTAAGTGGCTGTGAGATTGAAAGACATGACAGTACAAGAACAGTGCTTAGTACTCAAAAACTCCATTATTAGTACTAATAAGCTGTCACTGCTGTTATCTTCATCATGAAGAAAAAAACCATTGTTTTTAAATGTCTTGTCTCTTGTGTGTCTATACTAGAAAGCAGTGATTCTATCCCACTTTTTCCGGCATCCCAATATTACAACTTACTGGACTGTCTTCACTGTTGGCAGCTGGCTTTGGGTTATTTCTCCTTTTATGGCCTATGGTAAGAAAACTCATTTTAGGTAAAATAACTCATGGTTTAGCCTGGATGATGTAATTATAAGGATGAATGTGATCTTAGATTTATGGTTTACTACTTTTGATTTATAAACCTGGCCAATTCTAGATTTCATGATATATTTCTATATCTGGTTCACGTTGAATTTTAGTCTTCAGAAAAAAAGGTAGAATGGCTCTCATGATCAGTGAAACCACCACTGATTTCTCCAAGAAATCCATGCCTTTGAACAAGCTGTCTTTTTTCCCTTGTTTCCTTTCTCTCTCTCAATGGAGAGCTGTTATTTTTCTTCAAGCAGAGGTAGTTTTCCTACTTGTGTACACCATCCCTGTCTTTGTTTCTCTGCATTTGTAAACTTATTTAACTGCATTGTAAACATCTGTGTATCTGTCTCCCTTCTCTGGATTTGAGCTTCTCAAGGGCAGGATCATGTATGTATTTTTCATTTTGGTGTCCCCAGGTGCTCATAAAATACCTAGCATAAAGTAGTGTTCAGTAGGTGTGTTGAATAAATAAATGGATTTTAGAGGTTTGATTCTTTTAGAATGCTTTTGTGGATTGCCTGTGGGTTTAAAAATTTATATATTCTTACACAGTATATATTTTTTCACTAATATTGAGTATTATTAATTCACTGTCCTAATCTCTAGCATGTCATTAGAGAAGTCTTTTTAAAGATTCTTGAAGGGAAATTACCTTTGCATAGGAAAATGGTTAGACTCTAAAATGTAGCATGTGTGTATGTGTTGATTGTTGATAAGAACATTTAAAACATAGAAACAAAGTCACTTTTAGTGTTCATCTGAGGATTTCAGGGGTCTTTTTCAGGTTCAGCAAGTCAACTCTTGAGGACTTACTTTCCTGAAGGAATGAGTGAAACTTTAATAAGGAACATTCTCTTTGGAGCAGTGAGAGGGTTGAACTATCTGCATCAAAATGGCTGTATTCACAGGTATTTATGTATTTGTATTTTACAAAATGAAAGAATTTGAGAGGAAGAAATATTTTAGGGAGCTTTTAGGAAGAAACAGTTGAGTGTTAAAATGAAGGATGGGAAATTTGCAAATGAATATTGGGGGAGGAAAGGACCAGTAGTTAAAGTAGATGCTTACATTTTATGGTTCATTCACCAGAAACGTTCAGGCCACCTTCTCTGTGCCAAGTGCATTGCTCAGCACTGGCGTGGAATGCCTGCCCTCTGTTGAGCTCAGGTCTCAGTGATGAGAGATAGAAGAACCTGCCTGTTTCAACTATAAGCTGTGAGGAGTGGGATCCTAGTTAGCTCTTGTGTTTGTTTTTTTCTTAAGCAAATAAAGAGCTTCTTTACCTGCTTTTCAGCTTTATGTCATGTTTATATCGTATACAGGTGTAACTAAACCTTTGATTTCTTAAGGGTTTTTGTATGTAGCACATTGAGATTATCATACTAAATATCAGTTCTCTAGTTGCCAAACTGTAGGTACCGAAGTAATTGGCTGAATGTTGAAAACAGTGCTGCCTCTGAGATACTTGGGAAATTTGTTTTCCTTTTTAATTAAGTTACTTTTAAATAAGCTTATTTTCTTATTGTTTATTTTGCCTCCTTAAAGCTTTTTTTCTTACTGTTTATTGTTTCTTAGCAGCATTCTGGTTAACTGAAGATTTCTAACAGACAGTATTCTAATTAATCAAGCTTTTATTATACTTTACCAGACTATTGGCCATCCTGCTCTATTAGTTTCCAATTTTCCATGTTTCAAATGAAAAACAAGGCTCTTCTATAATTTATTTGACAAAGGAAATTTTTATATTAGACATGTCTTTATAAATTTTGTTAATACCATCAGAGGCTATCTTTTATTGGATAATATTGCATTTAACTTTAAATTATAACTTCATGCTTAAATATTATTTTATAAATAGTATTTAATTTCCAAGGGAATACATGAATTTATTCTGACCATATTTCTATTCTTTCTTTCTTGGCCAATTTCTTAGTATTTAGGATTGTTTCTTTTTGTTCTAGGAGTATTAAAGCCAGCCATATCCTCATTTCTGGTGATGGCCTAGTGACCCTCTCTGGCCTGTTCCACCTGCATAGTTTGGTTAAGCACGGACAGAGGCATAGGGCTGTGTATGATTTCCCACAGTTCAGCACATCAGTGCAGCCGTGGCTGAGTCCAGAACTGCTGAGACAGGTCAGGGGGGGCCATTGCACTGGGTTGTCTATGCATCTTAAGTGTTTTCTGAGTTTGACAAAAGGACAATTGTGCCCTTGTATTCAGACTGATGAAAGGCCTACTGCAAGACTGTTTTATTCTTTCTTGTCAAAATTATTCTGTTAGGAATTTTTAAATGTATACCAAATATTAGGTGTATCTTGATTTCTCATGAGTTTTTTCTATTATTATTCACCATCCTTTGTCAAAAAAGAGCATATGTATATAACTTTTTAAAGGGTATTTACACTAAAGGACTTCAAATTAATTGTTCTATAGGATTTACATGGATATAATGTAAAGTCAGATATTTACAGCGTTGGGATTACAGCCTGTGAATTAGCCAGTGGGCAGGTTCCTTTCCAAGACATGCACAGGACACAGGTAAGTGGTGCCAAAATTCCTGAACTACTTTCCCTTCATGAGATCCCTTACAGTCTAGATAATTTCTTTTAAACATCTTTTAAACTCTTAGGACCCTTACTGTCATTGTTATTGTTTGAATATTTTGCCTGAAAAAGGTTGAAGGAAAATTGTCTTCTTTTAGATGTTATTACAGAAACTGAAAGGTCCTCCCTACAGTCCACTGGATGCCAGTATTTTTCCTCAGTCAGAATCCAGAATGAAAAATTCGCGGTCAGGTGTAGACTCTGGGATTGGAGAAAGTGTACATGTCTCCAGTGGAACTCGCACAGTAAATAGTGACAGATTGCAAACACCTTCCTCAAAAACATTCTCTCCTGCCTTCCTCAGCTTGATACAGCTCTGTTTGCAACAGGATCCTGAGAAAAGGTAATACTGGTCAGATCTAAATAGCATAAAACATCCGTGTTTTATAAAAGTTTTTGTGATATTTGCTTCATGCCAAATTCAAATCTTCTATCAGTCTTTTTTTCAAAAAACTATAGACTAATCCAGAAAATACCAGTGCCTAAAGCAAGTAGAGACAGTGAAGAAATGCGAAGAATACTAGGTTTGAAGTCAGAATACTTGGGCTTCAGTCTCCACTGTATCATTTCCTAACCGAATCCCCTTACAAAAATCAGTTAATGTTTTTGGACATTAGTTACTATGCTTATGTTAAGCTATTTTAGAAACTTCCAAGCAGTACAAGAGTGTTAGTTGCTAGTATTAAAGTAATTATTATCATAGATAACTATTAGCATTAATATTTTAGAAATAAGGTGTGTGTCATTTTTTTAAGCTCCTTAATGCCTAGGATAGTTTGTTATAATTACTTAGTGCCTAATAAATGTTAAGTCATGGAGTGAAAGTGAAGGTCACTCAGTCGTGTCCAACTCTTTGACAGCATGGACTATGCAGTCCATGGAATTCTCCAGACCAGAATACTGGAGAGGATAGCCTTTCCCTTCTCCAGGGGATCTTCCCAACCCAGGGATTGAACCCAGGTCTCCCACATTGCAGGTGGATTCTTTACCAGCTGAGCCACAAGGGAAGCCCAGGAATCCTGGAGTGGGCAGCCTATCCCTTCTCCAGCAGATCTTCCCAACCCAGGAATTGAACTGGGGTCTCCTGCATTGCAGGTGGATTCTTTACCAACTGAACTATGAGGGAAATCATGGAGTAGTTGAAGACAATCTCTAGAATTAATTAGTTAAGGTTGAAGCTAAGAACTGGGCCTCTTTATATATATTCTTTTTCCTTTCAATTTTTGTATATTGAGTTTTATAGCTTTAAACTTATGTTCTAACAGTTTAAAGCAAAATATCTATCTACATTCTAATAGGTTCTTTTTTATAATTTTTTCAAAAAAATTTCAGGCCATCAGCAAGCAGCTTACTGTCCCATGTTTTCTTCAAACAGGTGAGCTGATTTATCTTTGTTGTCTAGATGTTTCTTAATACTATTAAAGTCACATCATTTTGTTAGCTTAATGGGACAGTTTGGTTACTGAGATTCTTAATAATAACTTTCTTACAAGGTAAAATTAAAAACAAAACATTTTATAGACTTTCTAAAATAAAACAAATGGAATATCATCATGTGTTACTTTATTCTAAGTTTATATTTTGATTAATTTAGAGGTATTTTTCTATATTGGCTAGAAATGATGGAGGGGCAAAATAATTCTGATAAAAATCAGTTTATTTGGTTAGTACTACTTCTTGTTTTCAGATGATCAGAATCAAAGGCATGTTTAAGTGAAAATACCTAAAATGATTTAAACACTTCTAACATGACTTCTTTAAAAGTTATTTATTATTTTTTAAGAAATTAATGTATTGAATTTATATGCCTTCAACCTTATTTTGAGTTTATTTAACAGATGAAAGAAGAAAGCCAGAGTTCAATACTTTCACTGTTGCCTCCTCCTTGTCACAAGCCATCAATATCACTGTCTCCAGCATCACCTTGGACTGAGCCAGAATGTGACTTTCCTGATGAAAAAGACTTAAGCTGGGAATTCTAGAGCTGCCGGATCCTTTTATGTCCTATATACTTGACACTTTCTCCCTGCTGCTTTTTCTTCTGTATTGCTAGGTACAAATACTAGAATTATACTTGAAAATACAGTTGGTGCACTGGAGAATCTATCATTTGAAACCACTCTGTTCAAAGGAGCAGGAGTTTATAGCCCGTTCGGTTAGCTCAGAGTGCTCTGACAACTCCAGGGAAACTTTGGAATTATTACTCTAACTACATTTAGTATCATCTGTGGATGACAGATGACATGAAAAAAAAATCCTTCCCCAAGCTGTGACTAACTCTTTTTCGATCTCTCAGTATGATTTTTGAGCCAGTTAAATTTTTCAGTATTTTGCTGCCCTCAGGGAAATGAGCCCGCAGAGGACAGTGCTTCTAAGTACATTTTTTACTTCCAGATCCTAGCCTTTTTGATCAGCCATTGTTAAAACAACAGGGTTTTATCCTGGCATCAAACCCTTTTCTGTTAGAAGGGAAAATGCTTATACTTTCCCACTTTCTTCTGTTAATATTTCTGTTAATATCAAACTGAGCCTCACTCACATTAAATGATTCACTTGAAATATACACAGAAGTTGTAATTTGCTTTTTTTTAAAGGGGCTAAAGTAACACTTTTCTACTTATGTAAATTATAGATCCTAAATTCATGCACCCCATAGGAGCTCAATAAAGATTTATTGAATTGAGTTTATACTTAATAACTTTGTGTGGTTTGACAGAGCTAAAACATAGATTCTAATTTGTTTTGCCAAGGAAAGCTCTTACTCAGAGAAATAGATATATAACTCTTGAATTGGGGACAACTTGGTATTTGATTCAGTGGAAGCAGATCTTCCAGACCTTTATATGATTATTCTTGCTCCTGTAGGGGGTACAACATATAAGGACTTAGAGAACTTGAGGTTTTACCTTATTAGCCAAAGGGGATATGCTGTCTTAAAGGGAGTATGTATTTTGGACTGTGATAAGTTGGGTTTACCTCAATTAGCAGATTTTACTTGCACACACTTGACATTACATTAAAAATTATTTTTAAATAATTACTTTAAGACTTGACACTAATGAGATAAATAATATACAAATGAATAGTTAAAAACACAAACCTTTTCATGTTTATTGGCCAGTCTCCCTCAAGAATGGGGTGTTACTCCATCAAGAAGGCTCCAAGACTTGCCAACGTGGAGGAGAGAGAGGAGACAAGTACCAACTGAGGCCTTGAGGTGGGGCTGTAGTTGGGGTGGGGAGCTATAGTTCAATTCACTAACCATCTAAATTCCCCTCAGCAAGAGACACAGGAACCATAGAAGAAATTCTCCAAAATCTGTGTGGAGAGTCAATATGTGTACTGCAAAAGGTGACTGGAGGCCAAGGTACAGTGCCTCTCAGTTTCACTGTATTAGGGTTCTCCAGAGAAACAAAGCCAGTGGATTTTTTTTTTAAGTATTAAATATAGTTGACTTACAATGTGTTAGTTTCAGGTGTATAGCAAAGTGATATATGTATCTCTCTCTCTCTCATGTTCTTTTTCAGATTCTTGTCTAGTATAGACTAAAAGATATTGAATATAGTTCCCTGTGCTATACGGTAGATCCTCATTGTTTGCTTATATATAGTAGTGTGTATCTGTTAATCCCAAACTTCTGATTTATCCCTCCACCTACTCTACTTATCCCTTTGGTAACTGTAGGTGTTCTGTGTATTTATAAGGTTTTTTTTTTTTTTCATTGGAGGATAATTGCTTTACAATGTTGTTAGTTTCTGCTGTACAATAGTGTGAATCAGCTATATATGTGTGTGTATATAATCTCCTCCATCCCACCCCAACTCCCCATCGTACTCCTCTAGGTCATCACAGAGCTTAAAAGGAACAAAAAAGGAATGAAATTGAATGAGATTGGGTCAGTTACAGTGATGTGTATGACCCTAGAATCTGTCATACAGAGTGAAGTAAGTCAGAAAAAGAAAAATATTGTATATTAATGCATATATATATATATATATATGGAATCTAGAAAAATGGTATCGATGAACCTATTTGCAGGGCAGAAAAAGAGATGCAGGCATAGAAAATGGACTTGTGGACACATGGTGGGAAAGGAGAGGGTAGGACGAATTGAAAGAGTTATCACTGACATACATACATTACCATGTGTAAAATAGATAGCTAGTGGGAAGTTGCTATGTAACACAGGGAGCTCAGCTCAGTGCTCTGCGATGACCTAGAAGGGTGGGATGGGGCATGGGGTGGGAGGAAGGATCAGGAGGGAGGGGATGTACGGATACTTAACAGCTGATTCACGTTGTTGTGCAGCAGAAACTAACACAATATTGTAAAGCCATTATATCCCAATTAAATTTTTTAAAAATTGTTGACTTTTTTAGTTAATGATGTGGGAGAATAGCATTGACACATGTATATTATCATATGCGAAACAGATCGCCAGTCCAGGTTCAATGCATGGGACAGGTTACTTGGGGCTTGTGCACTGGGATGAACCTGAGGGATGTGATGGGGAGAGAGGTGGGAGGGGGGTTCAGGATGGGGAACACATGTACACCCATTAAAAAGAAAAGAATTTTTAAAAACAAAAAAAAATGGTTAACTTTTTTAAAAAAACAAAAAAACATCCCATAACCAGTTAAAGCTATGGTTTTTTAGTAGTCATGTACAGATGTGATAGTTGGACCACAAAGAAGGCTGAGCACTGATGCTTTCGAACTGTGGTGCTGGGGATGACTCTGGAGAGTTCCTTGGACTGCAAGGAGGTTAAACCAGTCAATCCTAAAGGGAATCAACCCTGAATATTCATTGGAAGGGCTAATGCTGAAGCTGAAACTCCAATACTTTGCTCACCTGATGTGAAGAGCTGACTCATTAGAAGAGACCCTGATGCTGGCCAAGATTAAGGGCCGGAGGAGAAGGAGGCGACAGAAGATGAGATGGGTGGATGGCATCGCTGACTCAATGGACTTGAGTCTGAGCAAACTCTGGGAGATAGTGGACAGGGTGCCGGGGTCCAGCCCCGGTGGATACAGGGAATTCGAAGGGTGGACGGAGTCGGCGAAGAATGACTTATTTATTTATTAATATAAGATTGGATTAGAAAGAAATAGTGTAGTAGGAAGATTAAGTGGAGAGAAGAGGCTGATTAACTTGGGTTACGTGGAAAACCAATAAAGTTCCAGAAGAGGAGCTTGCACCATCTACGTTAGGCCGCCGGCGCCCGTTTGAATATCGGAGAGTGCCCTGCCTTGGGCTCTCTCTCTTACGGATCTTAGAAGCCGGGACAAGTAAGTAGACATAGTGAGCCTCCATGCCCCAGATGGGAATTCAGCCTGAAATTAGAGTAAAGAGGAGACACGGGGAAAACCAGTCCAGCGACTGGCTCTCCTTCTATTGTCCTTCAAGGCCTTTTATACTTTTGATTATACGTGGAGATCAATGGGTAATACAAAATTATGCAGCCTTCGCAGCTCAGACTCTTTCTGTGTATCTTTTTGTATACAAAAGGTCTCAGGTGATTTACATTATCTTCTGGCCAAGAGGCTTGTTAACACTTTTTGGCTCTCTTCCTTAATGAATGTTAATTTCATTTCCCCTGAAGTGTTTTTCTTTAATCTGCATCTCCTTAAAGCGCTAAAGTTAAATCTCTATAGAACAAAGGCACAGTGGGTTATAACAAAGAAGGTACTTAACTCCAAGATCTAATGTTGCTAATACCAGGTCTAATACTTGTTTTTCTATATACCAACTATATCTAAAAATAAAGGATATGAAAACTTGGCAGCAAGTATTGGCTCAACAAATGAAACTTTTAATCAGTCCTGTTCTAATGATTTTGACTCTTCGGAAGCCCCTACATTCCTAGGATGTTTTAAGCTTCCTGTGCCTCCTGCGGTCAGGAGGCCTCTAACAGTCACGTACGCAGCTGTATGAGTCCTGCAGGCAGGCTAGAAAGCCATCAGAGGGGTTTTTGGATTGAAACACTCTTTCAAATGCTGAAGACTAAAGCCCTGAATTGACTTTTTCCAGAGAATGTCAGAAGAGTGGAAAAGCGGGCAGATTCTTATTTTTTGGTGGATGCTCAGGAAATTCCAGGGGGAAAACCTGAGGTCTAATTAGCCTTGCCATCAGAGCTCTGCCCCATGACCTTGTCACAGGTGGAATTCCTCACGCTGGCTCCCGGTCCATGTGGTCGCGAAGACTCAGACACAACTGAACAACAAAAGAAGTAGATATGGTAATTAACAGCCTCACCTTGAGAGTGAATGCCTTAAATTTTGTTCCTGAGGATCCTGGAATGCTGTATCAGTTTTTTTCATCGCTGTTATAACAAATTAACACAAATTTAGTGACTTCAAACAACCACAAGTTTATTATCTTACAGTTCTGGAGGTCAGAATTGTAAAATGGTTTGGCAGGGCTACATTCCTTCTGCGAGCTCTCAAGAATTTGCTGCCTTTTCCAGCTTCTAGGATAGCCTATCTCCAGATCATTAATCACAGCTACAGAGTACCTTTTGCCATGTAAAGTAACATGGTCACAGGTTTCTGGGATTAGGTTGTAGATATGTTGTTGACTGGGGGTAAGGGGGGACAGTTATTATTCTGTTTACCATACGTGACCTCATCTTGGTATCTGCTTTCTGAAGGATCCAAACTAGCCCAGCCACTCTGGCCAAAATGTCCCCCCATGAGTTTCTATAGTACTTTCCCCAACAACACTTGTGACTCTAATTCTGTGTTTATGCCCCCAGTATACTGAGTATGTCTTGAGAACATTGTCTTATTCATGAGTATATAGTGTTTAGCAAAATGTTTGGCATTAGACATTTAATAAATATTTAAGGGATTCTTTGAATAAAGGGCATAGGTCTTCTGCTTTTGCTGTTTTTAAAAAAGACTTGAAAAAAATTTATTTCCATGGTAGGAGATTTTTTATTTATGTCACAGTATTGCCATTAAAAGTTTAATGAGGCAAAGTGATTTGAGATTTCCATCTAGTAAGTTATTTCCTCCTTTACTGCAAGCTAGTAGTAGAGAAAGTCACTCAGTCATGCCCAACTCTGACTGTAGGGACTGTAACCTGCCAGGCTCCTCATCCATGGAATTCTGCATCCAAGAATCCTGGAGTGCATAGGCCGTTCCCTTTTCCAGGGGATCTTCCCAACCCAGGTCTCCTGCATTGCACATGGATTCTTTACCGTCTGAGCCATCAGGGAAGCCCAAGAATATTGGAGTGGGTAATCTATCCCTTCTTCAGGGGATCTTCCCAACCCAAGAGTCAAACTAGGGTCTCCTGTACTGCAGACAGACTCTTTACTGGCTGAGCCACCAGGGAAGGCCTTACTGCAAGCTAGATCAATGGTTTTCTCTAAGTGTTTAGTTGCCTCTTAGCTGTCAAATACATTTCTCCATGCTTCCCCTGCTCTGCCTCACTGGAAACTACACGTCCCATGCTCCCTTACTCCGTTTCCAGGACTTCCCTGATGGCTCAGACAGTAAAGAATCTGCCTGCAACGCGGGAGATCCAGGTTCGATCCCTGTGTTGGGAAGATTCACTGGAGAAGTGAATGGCAACCCACTCCAGTATTCTTGTCTGGAGAACTCCATGGATGAGGCTACAGCCCATGGGGTCGCAAAGGGTTGAACATGACTGAGCAGCTAACACTTTCAGAGGGCAGAAAGAGAGAACAGTTCTCACTCCTTGCCCCACTCCCCTGTTTCTTGTGGTGTCTCTCACTGGTTGTATCTTCTTTGACTTCTGGCTTTAGGACTTGGGTCACAACACTTCTTCCTGATGTCCTGAGGGTGGTATTTTCTCCTCTTGCCAATCTCTGGATTGCCACATCATCCCTTTTAGTTTCTTAGCCTTGTTTTCCATTACCCATGAAACCAATTCCCTATGTTCCTTCTACTTGGAAGATCCAAGGGTATTTGTGCTTTCCCAGTCATACTCTGATTGATACATGCACTGGCAACTTTGAGAATTGTTAGAAATTCTTGGTCTCCCTCCCAAAATTACTACTTTGATTATGCTATTAAATGAGTGATCAGGTAATTAATGTTTTCTATCAGCAAATTCTATTTGAACTCCATAGACTTTATGATTTATGGTAGAAAATGGAAACTGACAAAAATTCTATAAATTGAAATTCTTACTTTTCAAGAGTAAACCAAAGTTTAACAATATTCAGACATTTTATTTGGTAAGAATAGAACCAGTCTCTTGGTTTAAATCCTATGGTGATTAGCTAGATACTTTAATGCAGTTTCTGTTTTATACAGTTTCTTCCCGAGTTCTGTGTTATCAAAGAGGCCGTTTCATAGTCAAAGTTAGAAAGTCACTCCAGTGTATTAGATGCCTCAGGTCTTAGTACTATTAAACCTGTTTTTTATTATCTTTATAGTAAAAAAAAGTTGTAGTATCAGATGATATTGAAATTAATAGATGTTCTACAGGCCCAGGGATTTGCATACTATTGAATCTAGAGCTCAAGAGTTAAAGTATATTCATACTAAAGGCTAAACTGCAAATAGAGACCCTGAAACTGGGTGATCAGGGATAATTAAGAGCATAGCAAAGATTTGGGAAATAAGAGAATAGTGGAAAGGGGAAAAGCTGGGAAATAAAACTTTACTATGAATATGTATTTCTGAGTTTGTTCCCTAAGGTTCATAAACAAAAACACATTTACATCAAAAGTGTTTCTTTTTCATTTTAATTAAAACAAAATGGTTCTAACAAGATGAAATTTGGTTACTGATTCCTATCACACAAAAAGGACTGATCTCCAAACCATTTTGCTAATTGGAGAAATGCTATTCTTTTGGCCTCACATATCATTCTGAACTGTTTAACATTTGGATAATATCACAAATGAGCGAACATTTTTCAATATTCTCTTTTAATTTTTTTTTTTGGCCGCATTTTATGGATTTCATACTCTGGGATTGAATCATTTATATGAACTAAGCCTGCTGAAACCATTCGAGGACTTGTAAATTTTCCAGTGTAGCTTTCTCCTCTTTTGTTAACCTCTGGAGCAGTATATGGTCTTGCAAAGCGTTTGAACTGATTATGGCTATCATCTGGGCTCTTTTCTAAAAGCCTTGCTCTTGATTTTGCATTTTCAAGATGCTTAAATGAAGTCACATGTAATTCCTCAAATCTATCCGAACAATCCTAAACATTAAAATAAAAGATCAAGTTGGTGAGTTAGATTTCTTAAGAGTACATTTTAGATTTACAAGGACTAAAGTTTATAATATCAATAATGAATGAGAGCATTCAAATGTTTTATAGATGGTCCCTAAATTCAGACCCTACATTCAACACCTGCCATCAGATACCATAGAAACCATACTTTAAATAATCTTATTGTTTCAAAGAATCTGTTGTTTCAAAAGAGATGCAAGATATGAGCTGGAAACCAGAAATCTTAAAGGAGCTGTCTTCGGGGGTCAAGACTCCTAGGCAAAGCCAGCCCTCCTTTAATTCTCTAAATTAGCTCTTCCCCAACCCCAAATATAAATTATGAACTCATTTCACTTTTTAAATCATCTAAACGTTCTTTAAAAATTAACACTTTCTTTGATATATCCATACACACACATGCAGAGCTCAGCATCAATATGGTTATGTTTATTGTGATTTTTGTTGTTATTCAGTGGCTAAGTCGTGTCTGGCTCTTTGCAACCTCATGACTGCAGGATGCCAGGTTTCCCTGTCCTTCACTATCTCCCAGAGTTTGCTCAAACTGATGTCCATTGAGTCTAAAATGTTTAAAATTTTTGTGTATATTCTAAGACTAAACAAATTTTACATTTAAGAAAGTAACTAGAAGGAAATATGCCATAATAATTTTTTTTAAATGATGGTTGTTTTAGGGTGGTGGGATTATGGTCTTTGTTTTCCTTTTTCTTCAAATCTGTATAATATGATTATATTAAAAATATAATAATCTATAAGTACCCATAGGAGCATATGGAGTTATTAGTCATTTCTCGGATTAGCATAAACTTTGCAGTTTGAACAGTTTGTCACTTAAAACCTTGCACCCCAAGGGAATGGCCACCCCAAGGGAATAAGCCTGCTTTGATCTGGTGAGAAGGTGGGAGTAGATTAATACAGCTGGCAAGTAAGAACTTAGGCAGGACCAAGAAGAATTAGGGCAACCTAACACAAACGTAAACATAATTTCTTATTTTGTTTGGAAAAGTGATATTAAAGATTCCACTTATCTGAAGGAACTTCAGAAAGTCTTCCCTCTCCAAAAACTATGAACACCTTTTACTTCCTTTTTCCTATACATGCACACACACGCTCATTAAATTACTGAATTTAGAAAAGAAAAATCCAAAGTTGAGAGAATAAGCTATGTTGATAATATTTACCCTGCGACTGATTTGCCTTACTATTTACTAAAGCTAATAATTTGCTTTCTATTTTCTCATTCAAAGATAGTTATACATGTCAAATTATCAATATTATGTCATTTTAGAATTTGTGTTTTCCCAACTGTGGGTCATGCCTATTTATATATACTAACAGAGAAGAGCAATGTTCCAGAAAATTAAAGTAAGTCCCTTCCATTCCTAGATTTTAACTCTGCTTTTGAATGGTTTGTATAAAGTCAGGTAGCAGAGGTACCTTCCTAATTGCTTTATGTTAGTATCAAAAATAGATTTGAATTCCCATGTTTCTCAGCACAAGGCAGAGGGGTGGTGATGGAAAAAAGAAAAGAGTAGAAGCTAAATTAAACTGTAATTCATAATTCAAGAGACCAAATTCTGCATATCTCTAAGGCTTAGAAGAATAATTGGCATGTAATAGGAGCTTCATATTTGTTTTAAAAACAAAGAAAATTAAGTGATCTGAAAAAAGACTATATACTTATATCTGCATGAAAAGACAATCCCAGCCTTTCTGTAGTATACAGCCACTGCCCGTGGTTGCGCAGGTTGTGGCTGGATAACAGCCCCTGGCTGAGGGGTCAGTCAGGACTGAAACAGCTGGTCTTCCATACACATAACTGTGTACCCTGCTCAGGCTGTGTTGGCCTGGAGGAAAGAGTACTTTTTTCTAATTCATGATCTGGGGCAAGGGGGTCCCTTTTATCTATTTTATACAAAGGCACTAAGTATGTTAACAGTCCCTTGATTTTCTAACTACCTTTTGAATGAGGCAAGGTTATATCTGAATGTCAGAATTTTTTTAAATTTGAAGGTCTGTATATTTTAGGGCAATTAAGGTTACACACATACTTGCATGAAGACACATACACTCTATGTTATCTAAAGAACTTTGCCAAATAAAGAAATAAAAGACTTAGAAAAATATTATTACATGTGTAGTTTTTCTTGCAGTCCAATGAAGCAATGTCCTTGGAACAGATTTTCTTAGATGGATTCCTGTGCTGGGCGGTATAGTTGGTAGTACATTAACTATCTTGTTAAAAGACTTTTTTTGTTTGCTGACACGATCTCTTTCTTTTCGGACCTTGGGCTTTAGATTTTCTTTCTTTAGTACTTCTGGGAAGAGAGATGGTTTTGAGTTTTTCTCAGCTACCAAAATTTTAAGCAATTGTGATTCAGGCACCCAGGCATATTTTTCGTTGCAAAGTTCGTTTGGTTTGGTGTAAAGGGTTTGTATTTCTTCTTTGTAATGTGCAAATATTTCTAAATGTTTTTTATTATTGTTATTATTTCCTTTCAATCTCTGACGATACTGGTCTTCTAACTTTGATTTCTCTCTAGCCTCTGAAATGAGGCAAGTTAGATTATTATTTTGCCTGGAAGGAAAAGTGAATTTGTTTACATATTCCTCATCTTCATATGGCATCTTGCAATCAGGAATTCTTTTTGGTGACAATACTGCTTCAGGTTTTTCCTGTACCATCACCTTATAGGTGTTATTGTGATCCTTTTTGTCAAGAGACTTCATTTTTAGTGTCTTTTCAAAGCAAGCCTTTGATTGAGTTGTTTTTGATTTACCACTCCAATTATGTTGGTCTTGAGTCTCTGTTTTAAATTCAAAATTTTCTTCATGAGGAAACTGCATGAAACCATGTTCTTTCTTTTTTTTATTAGGCATTGTGTCTGTAAGTCTTTCTAAAGACTTATTTAGTGGAATCACCTGAGTGTTTTCGTTGGAACAGGGTTGGACTTTAATTAATCTCAGTGTTTTAGCTTCTTGAGAATGTCTTTTCTGTTCCTGATTAATTGGTGGATTTTCTTTAATATTTTCTAAGGAAAAAACTTCTTTTTCTTCCTTTTTGGTCAACTCTGTTTCTACAAGTCTATTCTCAGGAACTTTTTGTAAAGTGGTTTTCTGAGCAATTTTTGAATATTTATTTTGCTTTTCTGAATGCTCCGCCACAAACTGATTTTCATCTCTTAAAGACAAATCTGGTTTTATACATTTTAGTGGTGTGGAACTAAAATTAACCAAATTTATGTGCTGGCTTATCCCCTCTAATTGCCTTTCTGTGATTAGTCCTGATTTTGACAGTTTTTCTATAAAAAGGCTCTGGAGGTGTTTGCTTAAATCAGCTTTTAGATCTAAGATTTCATTTTCTGATAAAGCTATAAGATGGCTTTGTAGAGATTTATTTAAGGGATATTTCATGTTTATTTCAAGTCTACTGCCAAAACTCCTGCTTAAAGTATCTTGTCCTAGCTCCTGGAAAGATAATGAGGCACTTTGAGCTCTTAGAGAAGATACTTTTGAGCACATAGGGTCAGATTCTTTCTCTTTAAATAAACTGTTGTCTGAAAGGTTTTTCAGGAAATAGTTTTGGAGAATTTCATTTAAAAAAGATCTTAGTTTTATTTCCAAATGTTTATCTATGAAATGATGATTAAAATTATTAACAAAAGACATGATTTCTTTTACAGTTTCTGAATATTTCTCCAGAAAAATATTTTGTCCTTTTGGTTCTACTTTCTCATTCATCAAATACAGATTTTGGTAGATTTTTGGTAAGTCTTCTTTGGTGATATGTCCTGATTCTGAAAGCTTTTCTACAAGGTAATGCTGGACATGTTTACTTAATTCAGATTTTAAATTTTTTATTTCTGACTCTGAGAGTTCTTCTAGAAATATACGCAGCTTTGGATTCAAAACAGGTTTTCTGTCCAATTTATCTGCTTTATCAAAATTCTCTTCAATTTCTTCAAGGTCTTCTGTCTTATTTGGAAAAGGATGTTGAATTAGTCTTTCTAATTCTTTTTCTGGTGGTCTGTTTTCAGATTGATTATATTTGAAAAAAAAGTTAAATATGTTTTTCAAAAAAGATTTTAACATTATTACATCACAGTCATTAAATTTACCCATTAATGAGGTACTTAAGTTTTCTAAAGTAGAACTTGTATCATTTTCTTCTCTATCAAGTCTCTGACCATTACTTGGCAAATCTGATTTTTTATCTGATGTCAACTGATATTTTGAATCATGTGGGGATGTATTTTGGCCTTTGTCTATGAATTCAACTCTTTTAAAAGAAGAAGTGGTTTCTTGGTGAATGATGGCTGAATTCTGGTCTGAAAGAGGTTCTGCTTTGCCTCTGATTTCTGAATAATACTCTGTGGAATCCTTTGGCTTTTCTTCAGCAAAAGCTGCCTCTGTATCCAGCAAAAAACCTTTCTGGTATTCTTTATCTAATTCTATAACTTTGATTATCCCTGATTCTAAAAGAGCATCTACAGGAAATGCCTGTATTATCTGGCTTATAACAGAATTGGCTGGTGGAAACTCTGTTTCATTATTGCTTTCTTCATAGTGGGGAACTAGAACACTGGGAGAGAGCGGACTCTCCCATGCTGTGGGTAACTGCCTCTGCGAGTCTCTCTCCCACGCTGGGGGTAACTGCCTCTGTGAGTCTATCTGTGTTTCACTTGCTCCTTTCACTCCTCTCGCCAACTCTGAGAAGATCGGTGCAGTGAATATTTGCTTTATAACATAATCATATACAAGGCCATTCAAATCTGGTTTGGAGCTAGATATTTCACTTTTTGAATGTTTCTTTTTGAAACTACTCTTTTTTTTAATTGGAAAATCTATCTCACCAGGCTGTAAGTGTTTTTCAGAGACAGGTTCCTCTTCTGCCTCAGGAGAGTTTCCTGGTCTGCCTTCTGAAAGTGAATCTGGGGGAATATTTTTAATTATTTGACTTAAAAGTGACTTTGAATTTAAAATGCCTCCTTCTGAAAGCCGATTACTTAAATCTTGAATTTTTTCAAATACTTTGTCTTCCAAACTACTTGGTTGTTCATCATGGATGACCAGAAGTGGAGAGCTGTAACTTTTCTTTCTTGCTTCACAGTCCATAGAAACACCTGGTGTAGAAAATAATCTATCTGAAAGGTCTTGCAGATTTTTACTTAAAATTGACTTGAGCACCATTGATTGTTTTAAATTTTCTATGTGGGAAGTAAGACTTAATGATTTTGAGAGGCGACATTTATGTACATTTACTTTTCCAGTCACTGATGAGTCTCCCTGAAAGTCTGGTAAAGAAACATGTGGTAGTCTTTCTTGTAACATATTCTTAGTGTCTAAAGTCTTTATTGTGGTGATACTAGGATGATGAGCTAAATTATTCCTAGTGTCTAGAGTCTTTATTGTGATGATACCTGGATCATGGGCCACATTATTCTCAGGGTCTGAAGTCTTTACTGTGGTGATACCAGGATCACCAGCTAACTTATTCGTAGTGTCTAAAGCCTCTATTGAAATGATGTCAAGATTATGGGGCCAGGTTTTACTAGCAGATCTTGCAGTTTTTGAATGTGTTGGGTAAGGAGGATCTTGATCTTCATGCTCTATAATCTCTGCACTGAAAATATTTCTACATTTGAACATATCTTGGTCTTTCCTTTTTTGAACTGACATTTTGTTGTTTATATTCCTTAGAAAAGGATCAAAACCATTCTTGATGTTGAATTTCTGGAATTATAATATTTAAAAAAAGGTAAGAAATTCTGAAACATTTGAAATTTATAATAAAATTTCTACTTAATTGTCTTTGAGCAATCTTCCAATTTATTCATCTTCCTACCTTTTTACCAAGAGAAAACCAACTTTAATTATTTAAAAATATTTAAAGTTGGAATAATAATGAGAATCATAGTGCAAATTTTTCAAATTTCTAATTCTTATACTATGTTGTGTTCAAGAGCTTTTTGCTATCTGAAAGATTTTGAACACTTAAAAGGCACTCATCAATAGTTTTTCTTTAAGAACTCCATTTCCAGTGTTAGCTGAATTTGCTTAGACAAAAGCTAACATCATAATCTAAGTCCTATCCATATAAATATTTAAGTAGCAATGGGGGTAACTTTATTAAAATGCAAATCAAGTAATAGATATTCCATTAAAAGTATTCTCTAAAGATTGATTTGGGGAGCATAGATCATTTGAGAATTTAAACAATGATGTCCTTAGTATGTTACAGTAGAATCTTGCTGTTTGATTAATACCATATATGCCTCCCTCAGAAATTGTAGAAAACAGTACAAAAAGTTCCAAAGTACAGTGAAATGTCAGTGTAATAGTTACAGGCAATTTTGTAGCTCTGAGATTAGGCTATTCTATTATTGGAATAGCCTTTCAAAATGAAGTCTCTTATTCAAACTCTTTGTTCATACTCCATTATTCAATTTAAAAGCAAAATGTGAAATAATCAACCTAGTATTTGTTTTAGTTCATATGGTTTTCAAATGTTAATTGATACCTAGGTGACAGCATCAGAATCCCTGTTTGTTTGTTTTTTTTTAATACAAATTCCAGGCTCCATTTCCAAATTGAGATTTATTAGGTCAGAGGTGGGACCTGGGAATGTGTATTTTTGTAAAGATAGGTGAGTGTTTTCAATGGGTAGTCTGGTTTTGGAACCACTGAATTACACAAAGTATTAGAGAAACCTATTATTAAGTATAATTGCTATTGGGATAAGAAAACTCAGGACTCACCTGATATGCTGGTTTGAATTCTGTATACTCTGGTTTGAAACACGGTGAAATGTATTCTTTTGGTGAGAAAACCACCTTATAAAAAGAGAAGTTTTAATTTTAGACTGCTTGTAATGAAAGGATATTTCCCAAGATAATTTTACTCATTCAATAGTTATTAAAGATATTAAACATTTTAAAAAATAAAGAAATATTTTCCTCATAACTACTGTAATTTGCTAATAATCAAAAGAAGTTTATATCAGACATATATAATAATCTTCAGTTCCCTGACACTACAATACTCTATTGAATCTGTAAAACCAAAATAATGCTCAACAACTTTAAGCAGAAACAAAAGTAGAAAAGAAAACAGAACTGTTAAAACAAATTTAATCTAGTTTTAGAAGGCTGGTGCACTGAGACGACCCAGAGGGATGGTATGGGGAGGGAGGAGGGAGGGACATTCAGGATGGGGAACACGTGTATACCTGTGGCGGATTCATGTTGATGTATGGCAAAACCAATATAATATTGTAAAGTAATTAACCTCCAATTAAAATAAATAAATTTATATTAAAAAAATAAAAGGTTGTGAAATGCTTTAGATAATAAGTGGCATCTGATATTATATTGAGACAACAATTTCAATGACTCTCAACCTGTAATTGTTAAATAGGTAACTACTGCCTAAGGAAACACTTTATGCTAAATCAACGTGTTCAAGAAAATTACAGAAACACTGAAGTTTTGGAGATGGAAGACACTTTGGATGTGTGTGTGCTCAGTCACGTCCAACTCTTTGTGGCCCTCTGCTCTGTAGCCTGCCAGGCTCCTATGCCCATGGAATTTTCCAGGCTAGAATACTGAAGTAGGGTGTCATTTCCTACTCCAGGGGATCTTCCCAACCCAGAGACTGAACCCACATCTCTTGCGTCTCCTGCATTGGTAGGCAGGTTCTTAACCACTAGCACCACCTGGGAAGCCCAGAAGACACTTTAGATATAATCAAGACCTACTCTCTGTTTTACACAAGAATCTGCAGTTGAAGTTATTGCCATAAATTACCAGATTAAATCCTAGGCATTCTAAATTTTCATCCGATGTGCCTACTACCACACAATGAAAACTGCAGTGTAAGACAATGGTGCTTTGAAAATATCATAAGATGCATGTACACTTCCAACTCATTTAGAGAAAATGACACCATCTCTTTGCAGAACACCCAGGGCTGATCTCTTTTAGAATGGACTGGTTGGATCTTCTTGCAGTCCTATGTAATAGGCACATCAAATTTAATGTATACATAATAGGATTCTAGATTACCTCTCTGCTCTCCGCCTCCCTCAAAAAAAAAAAAAAAAAGGCAAAAAAAATACACAAAACCTTGGCTTTTCTCTATTTTTCCTCATCTCAGGTAATGGTGCCATCTCTACTGAACTGTTAGACCAGAAACCTGTGTCAACCTTTCTTTCCTCCTCTTCATGTGTAAGCCAGCATTAAGTCCTATGGCTGCTGCCTTCAAAATATATTAAATATCCAATCATATCCTACCACCACCTACTACCCCTGCAGCACAAGTCACCATCATCTCTTCCCAACAAGAGTCTCTTAACTAGTCTCTTGCTCCCTGTGACACAGACTGAGAGTTACTTTCCCAAAATACATATTATTTCAAGAACCTCAATTTTTTAGGAGCAAAAATGTCCCTTACTCAAAAAGCTACATCTTCCAGCCCCCTTTAAAAGACAGGAGTGGCCATGTAACAAGGTTCTGGCCAACTACATATAACTAAAAACTGTTGGAAGATGCTTTTAAGAGTATATCTTAAAACAGAGGCAGACTGAGCTGACAGGTACTTAGTCAACCTTTATTCCTTTCTTCGTGCTATCTGGAACACATCGTGATTCCTAGAAGTACAGAGTTCATTTAGTGTTACTCTATACTAACATGCATATGCTGACAATAGATTCCAAAAAGAAAGGACATGTGGGTCCAGGATGACATCATGAAAACCACTGCACTACTATTTAAGGCAGTGTTTCTAGATTTTTGTTTATAATTCTTAACTGATTCAACAACTTCCACACATACTGAGTCTATTCATCCACAATGGAATGAAGCTAGAAATCAATAATAGAAGGAAACTGAAAAAATAACAAATATAAAGAAAGTGAACACTTGTAGCCATAAGTACACTCAGTGTCCAGAGCTTGATTTACAAATATTCTCTAGTAAAATAACCAGGACTCCATGTAGAAACTATTGATATTATGACTGGGTAAGAAAAATTCAGTATAAGCCTGGAACATCATAGAGCACTAAAAACTATGAATATGCTCAAAAAATAAAAGGACAGGGGCATGTCATTGGGACACAGGACACACTGAAAGTCCCAATGGCCAAAGCTGGAAAAATTAATACAACAAAATAATACCATAGATTATAATCCAATGTGTGTGTGTGTGTGTGTATATATATATATATATACGACTATACTCATGAAAATAAATTATATAAATAAATGAGGAAAACAAATCTTTCTCACAGAAGAATTAAGACATGTAGATACTCCCCCATCCAAGAAGTAGAGCTTAATTCTGGCCCACCACCCACCACCCTCACACATACACCCTTGAGGGTAGGCTAGAGTTAGGGACTTACTTCAAAAAATCTGAACAGTGAAAGCAAAAAAAAAACAGTAACTGCACAGTGGAGAAACCTGGCAATCAAGACCTAAACGAGGTGGGGGGGGGGCGGTCCTAAGATGGCAGAGGAATAGGATGGGGAGACCACTTTCTCCCCCACAAATTCATCGAAAAATCATTTGAACAATGGGCAAATACCACAAGACAACTTCTGAACGCTGGCAGAGGACACCAGGCACCCAGAAAGGCAACCCATTGTCTTTAAAAGGAGGTAAGGACAAAAGATAAAAAGAGACAAAAAAGTTAGGGATGGACACCCGTCTGGGGCGGGGAAGGAATCTTAAAAGAGGAGGTTTCCAAACACCAGGAAATCCTCTCACTGGCGGGTCTATGGGGAATTTTGGGATCTCAGAGGGTGACATAACCAGGAGGAAAAAATAAAATAATAAAACCCACAGATTAAACGCCTAACTGCAACTCCCAGCAGAGGAGTAGCCCAGATGCTCACGTCCACCACCAGCAAGCAGGGCTGAACAGGGAGGCCTGGGGTGCATTGCTTAGGGTAAAGACGGGGCCTGAATGCCCTGAGGGCAATCTGAGGGAGCTAACGTGAGATAGCAACCCAAACCATGGGATAGCCAGAGAGGAAAAAGAGAAAAAGAAAAAGAGGAAAGAGAGAGAGAGTGAACTTTCCCATGAAAAGCTCTAACCTAAGGCACTGCCGGCCCTCTTACAGAACAAAGGACCGAGCGAATACCAGAGGAGAGTTAGCTGGCTGCGGACCGGCCCATCCCCCGCCGGAGGCTGGGAGGCAGGCAGGTGACAGCCAGAGCCAGAAGAAAAGGGGCAAACTCGGCTCCAGAGATGGCATCCCCTACCAAACTGCGAGCAGGCTCCCATTTGCTAACCAAGTCTTCCTGGGGTCCTGGACGGTTGACATCCATCAGGAGGGTCGCAGCCAGAGATTAGCAACCCAGAAGAGACACACAGCACACCTGTGATCCTGCTGCACACCCAGGAAACCGAGAGGCTGGGACTGGGAGGTGATAAGATGCACCACCCAGCTGGGAAGATTGCGCTTGCCAAGCACCTGGTTGCCTGAGCTGCTCCAACCTGAGAAGGGCACAAAACGCAGGCCCAACTGAGTCTGTGCCTTTGTGGAGTACCTGAGAACCTGAACCTGAGTGGCGTAGATCTGGGAAGTGCACGCAGCCCAGGGCTCGCCTTAGGCAGTTCCCCCACAGAGCAACCTGTAGCCTGAGCAGTGTAGACTGGGAAAGCACACAAGCCGTGAGCGGGAGCAAACCCAGTGTGGCCCAGACACTGTGAGCACTCCCCACACACGCCAGTGATATTTGTTTGCAGTGTTCCTCCCTCCACGCAGCACAATTGAACAAGTGAGCCTAAATAAATGACCACTTTTGCACCCTTGTGTCAGGGTGGAGGTTAGATACTGAAGAGACTTGCAAACAGACAAAGCCAAAATAAACAAAGAAGAGGGAATGGCTTTGGAAGTGACAAGTGCAACAGCTTAAAACGCTATAGTTAGCACTGGCATTGGAAGGGACCTACAGACCTTGAAAAGAAGTATAAGGTGGAACAAGGAACTATTTGAAACTGAACTGACCACACACTGCCCTCAACAGCTCCAGAGTAATTCCTAGATATATTTTACTATTATCATTGTTTAATTAAAAAATTTTTTTTATTTTTAAGTTCTTTATTACTCTAATTTTCATTTTTAAAACCTTCTATTACCGAAAAAAGACCCTATTTTTAAAGCAGATTTCATATTTTTTATATATAACTTTTGCAATTTTCTTTTTTTATCTTTTAATATTATGTTTTTGAGAGTCTAACCTCTACTCTAGATTTTTAATCTTTGCTTTTTGGTATTTGTTATCAGTTCTATACCTTTAAGAATCCAATCTTCAGTACCCATTTTTACTTAGATGTGTGATTACTGATTTGATTGCTCTCTCCCCTTTTGACTCTCCTTTTTTGTCCCCCAGGTCACCTCTATATCCTCCCTCCCCCTTCTCTTCTCTACTTAACTCTGTTAATCTCTTTGGGTGTTCTAAGCTATGGAGAAAACTTAGGGAACTGATCACAGGCTAGACTGGTCTCTCTCCTTTTGACTCCAGCTCCTGGTCACATCTCCTTTCTCCCTCTTCACTTCTCTATGGAACTCCATGAAGCTCTCTGAGTGTTCCAGACTGTGGAGAGCAAATAGGGAATTTATTAGTGGCTAGACTGCTCTCTTCCCTTTTGATTCCCCCTCTTCTCCTGCTGGTCACCTCTATCTCCCGCCTCCCTCTTCTCTTCTTCATGTAACTCTGTGAACCTCTCTGGGTGTCCCTCACTGTGGAGAATCTTTTCACCATTAACTTAGATGACTTATCATTGAAGCTGTGTGGATGGAGAAGAGGCTACTATAAGAATAAGATGGAAAGCCAGAGGCAGGAGGCCTAAATCCAAAACCTGAGAACACCAGAAAACTCCTGACTCCAGAGACTATTAATCGACAAAAGCTCATCCAAAAGCCTCTGTACCTACACTGAAACCAAGCTCCACCCAAGAGCCAACAAGTTTCAGAGCAAGACATACCAAGCTAATTCTCCAACAAAGAAGGAACATAACCATAAGCACAAAAACACAGGCAGCCAAAAGTGACACCACACCCATAGACACCTCAAAACTCACTACTGGACACTTCATTGCACTCCAGAGAAAAGAGATCCAGCTCCACCCACCAGAAAACCAACGCAAGCTTCCCTAACCAGGAAACCTTGACAAGTCACTCATCCAACACCATCCACAGGAAGGAACCTCCAGAATAAAGAGGAGCCACAAACCTCCAGCATACAGAAATTCTGGCCACCCCAAACACAGCAACCTAAACAAGATGAAAAGGCAGAGAAATATTCATCAGGAAAAGGAACATGATAAAAGCCCACCAATCCAAACAAAAGAGGAGGAGATAGGGAGTCTAACTGAAAAAGAATTCAGAATAATGATAGTAAAAATGATTCCAAATCTTGAAAACAAAATGGAGTTGCAGATAAACAGTCTGGTGACAAGGATTGAGAAGATGCAAGAAAAGTTTAACAAGGGCCTAGATGAAATAAAAAAGAGTCAATCAACAATGAATAACTGAGATCAACAGCACTCTGGAGGGAACCAACAGTAGAATAACTGAGGCAGAAGATAGGATAAGTGAGGTGGAAGATAGAATGGTGGAAATAAATGAAGCAGAGAGGAAAAAAGAATTAAAAGAAATGAGGACAACCTCAGAGACCTCTGGGACAATGTTAAATGCCCCAACATTCGAATCATAGGAGTCCCAGAAGAAGAAGGCAAAAAGAAAGGCCATGAGAAAATACTTGAGGATGTAATAGTTGAAAACTTCCCTAAAATGGGGAAGTAAATAGCCACCCAAAACCAAGAAGCCCACGGAGTCCCAAACAAGATAAACCCAAGGCAAAACACCCCAAGACAGATATTAATCAAATTAATGAAGATCAAACACAAAGAACAAATATTAAAAGCGGCAAGGGAAAAACAACAAATAACATACAAGGGGATCCCCATCAGGATAACAGCTGATCTTTCAATAGAAACTCTTCAACCCAGAAGGGAATTGCAGGACATACTTACAGTGATGAAAGAAAAACCTACAGCCCAGCCCAGATTACTGTACCCAGCAAGGATCTCATTCAAATATGAAGGAGAAATCAAAAGCTTTACAGACAAGCAAAAGCTCAGAGAATTCAGCACCACCACGCCAGCTCTTCAACAAATGCTAAAGGATCTTCTCTCGACAGGAAACACAGAAAGGGTGTATAAACTCGAACCCCAAACAATAAAGTAAATGGCAACGGAATCATACTTATCAATAATTACCTTAAATGTAAATGGGTTGAATGCCCCAACCAAAAGACAGAGACTGGCTGAATGGATACAAAAACAAGACCCTTATATATATTGTCTACAGGAGACCCATCGCAAACCTAGGGACACATACAGACTGAAAGTGAAGGGCTGGAAAAAGATATTTCATGCAAATGGAGACCAAAAGAAAGCAGAAGTAGCAATACACATATCAGATAAAATAGACTTTGAAATAAAGGCCATGTAAAGATACAAAGAAGGACACTACATAATGATCAAAGGATCAATCCAAGAAGAAGATATAACAATTATAAATATATATGCACTCAACATAGGAGCACGGCAATATGTAAGGCAAAGGCTAAAAAATATGAAAGGGGAAATTAACAGTAACACAATAATAGTGGGACACTTTAATACCCCACTCGCACCTATGGATAGATCAACTAAACAGAAAATTAACAAGGAGACACAAACTTTAAATGATACAATGGACCAGTTAGACCTAATTGATATCTATAGGACATTTCACCATAAAACAATGAATTTCACCTTTTTCTCAAGTGCACACGGGACTTTCTCCAGGATAGATCACATCCTGGGCCACAAATCTAGCCTTGATAAATTAAAAAAAAAAACTGAAATCATCTCAAGCATCTTTTCTGATCACAATGCAGTAAGATTAGATGTCAAATACAGGAAAAAAAAAACTATTAAAAATACAAACATATGGAGGCTAAACAACACACTTCTGAATAACCAACAAATCACAGAAGTCAAACTATGCATAGAAACAAATGAAAATGAAAACACAACAACCCCAAACCTATGGGATTCAGTAAGAGCAGTGCTAAGGGGAAGGTTCATAGCAATACAAACCTACCTCAAGAAACAGGAGAGAAATCAAATAAATAACCTAACTCTACACCTAAAGCAACTAGAAAAGGAAGAAATGAAGAACCTCATGGAGAGTAGAAGGAAAGAAATCACAAAAATTAGGGCAGAAATAAATGCAAAAGAAACAAAAGAGACCATAGCAAAAATCAACAAAGCTAAAAGCTGGTTCTTCAAGAAGATAAATAAAATAGACAAACCATTAGCCAGACTCATCAAGAAACAAAGGGAGTAGAATCAAATCAACAAAATTAGAAAGGAAAATGGAGAAATCACAACAGACAACACAGAAATACAAAGGATCATAAGAGACTACTATCAGCAACCATATGCCAATAAAATGGACAACTTGGAAGAAATGGATGAAATCTTAGAAAAGTATACCTCCCCAAAACTGAGTCAGGAAGAAATAGAACATCTTAACAGACCCATCACAGGCACAGAAATTGAAACCATAATCAGAAATCTTCCAGGAAGGAAAAGCCCAGGACCAGATGGCTTCACAGATGAATTCTACCAAAATTTTAGAGAAGAACTAGCACCTATCCTACTCAAACTTTTCCATAAAACTGCAGAGGAAAGTAAACTTCCAAACTCATTCTATGAAGTCACCATCACCCTAATACCAAAACCAGACAAAAATGCGAAAAAAAAAAAAGAAAACTACAGACCAATATCACTGATGAACATAGATGCAAAAATCCTTAACCAAATTCTAGCAGCCAGAATCCAACAGCATATTAAAAAGATCATATATCATGACCAAGTGGGCTTTATCCAGGGATGCAAGTTCAGTTCAGTTCAGTCACTCAGTCGTGTCCAACTATTTGCAACCCCAACAACTGCAGCATGCCAAACTCCCTGTTCATCACCAACTCTCGGAGTACACCCAAACCGATGTCCATTGACTTGGCGATGCCATCCAACCATCTTATCCTCTTTCGTCCCCTTCTCCTCCTGCCCTCAATCTTTCCCAGCTTCAGGGTCTTTTCCAATGAGTCAGCTCTTCACAACAGTTGGCCAAAGTACTGGAGTTTCAGCTTCAACATCAGTCCTTCCAATGAACAACCAGGACTCATCTCCTTTAGGATGGACTGGTTGGATCTCCTTGCAGTCCAAGGGACTCTCAAGATGCAAGTATTTTTCTATATTCACAAATCAATCAATGTGATCAGATCAGATCAGTTGCTCAGTCGTGTCCGACTCTTTGTGACCCCATGAATCGCAGCACGCCAGGCCTCCCTGTCCATCACCAACTCTCGGAGTTGACTCAAACTCACGTCCATTGAGTCGGTGATGCCATCCAGCCATATCATCCTGTCATCCCCTTTTCCTCCTGCCCCCAATTCCTCCCAGCATCAGAGTCTTTTCCAATGAGTCAACTCTTTGCATGAGGTGGCCAAAGTACTGGAGCTTCAGCTTTAGCATCTTTCCTTCCAAAGAAATCCCAGGCTGATCTCCTTTAGAATGGACTGGTTGGATCTCCTTGCAATCCAAGGGACTCTCAAGAGACTTCTCCAACACCACAGTTCAAAAGCATCAATTCTTTGGCGCTCAGCTTTCTTCACAGTCCAACTCTCGCATCCATTCATGACCACTGGAAAAACCATAGCCTTGACTAGTCGGACCTTTGTTGGCAAAGTAATGTCTCTACTTTTTAATATGCTATCCAGGTTGGTCATAACTTTTCTTCCAAGGAGTAAGCGTCTTTTAATTTCATGGCTGCAATCACCATCTGCAGTATTTTGGAGCCCAGAAAAATAAAGTCTGACACTGTTTCCACTGTTTCCCCATCTATTTCCCATGAAGTGATGGGGCCAGATGCCATGATCTTCGTTTTCTGAATGTTGAGCTTTAAGCCAACTTTTTCACTCTCCTCTTTCACTCTCATCAAGAGGCTTTTTAGTTCCTCTTCACTTTCTGCCATAAGGGTGGTGTCATCTGCATATCTGAGGTTACTGATATTTCTCCCAGCAATCTTGATTCCAGCTTGTGCTTCTTCCAGTCCAGCATTTCTCATGATGTACCCTGTATATAAGTTAAATAAACAGGGTGACAATATACAGCCTTGACATACTCCTTTTCCTATTTGGAACCAGTCTGTTGTTCCATGTCCAGTTCTAACTATTGCTTCCTGACCTGCATATAGGTTTCTCAAGAGGCAGGTCAGGTGTTCTGGTATTCCCATCTCTTTCAGAAATTTCCACAGTTTATTGTGACCCACACAGTCAAAGGTTTTGGCATAGTCAATAAAGCAGAAATAAATCTTTTTCTGGAACTCTCTTGCTTTTTCCATGATCCAGCGGATGTTGGCAATTTGATCTCTGGTTCCTCTGCCTTTTCTAAAACTAGTTGAACATCTGGAAGTTCATGGTTCATGTATTCCTGAAGCCTGGCTTGGAGAATTTTGAGCAATACTTTACTAGCATGTGAGATGAGTGCAACTGTGCAGTAGTTTGAGCATTCTTTGGCATTGCCTTTCTTTGGGACAGGAATGACCTTTTCCAGTCCTGTGGCCACTGCTGAGTTTTCCAAATTTGCTGGCATATTGAGTGCAGCACTTTCACAGCATCATCTTTTAGGACTTGAAATAGCTCAACTGAAATTCCATCACCTCCACTAGCTTTGCTCGTAGTGATGCTTTCTGAGGCCCACTTGACTTCACATTCCAAGATGTCTGGCTCTAGGTGAGTGATCACGCCATCGTGATTATCTTGGTTGTGAAGATCTTTTTTGTACAGTTCTTCTGTGTATTCTTGCCACCTCTTCTTAATATCTTCTGCTTCTGTTAGGTCCATACGATTTCTGTCCTTTATCGAGCCCATCTTTGCATGAAATGTTCCTTTGGTATCTCTAATTTTCTTGAATAGATCTCTAGTCTTTCCAATTCTTTGTTTTCGTCTATTTCTTTACATTCATCACTGAGGAAGGCTTTCTTATCTCTCCTTGCTATTCTTTGGAACTCTGCATTCAGATGCTTATATCTTTCCTTTTCTCCTTTGCTTTTCACTTCTCTTCTTTTTACAGCTATTTGTAAGGCCTCCCCAGGCAGCCATTTTGCTTTTTTGCACTTCTTTTCCATGGGGATGGTCTTGATTCTGGTCTCCTGTACAATGTCACGAACCTCAGTCCATAGGTCATCAGGTACTCTATTAATGAGATCTAGTCCCTTCAATCTATTTCTCACTTGCACTGTATAATCATAAGGGATTTGATTTAGGTCATGCCTGAATGGTCTAGTGGTTTTCCCTACTTTCTTCAAGTTAAGTCTGAATTTGGCAATAAGGAGTTCATGATCTGAGGCACAGTCAGCTCCTGCACTTGTTTTTGACTGTATAGAGCTTCTCCATTCTTGTCTACAAAGAATATAATCAATCTGATTTCGATGTTGACCATCTGGTGATATCCATGTGTAGAGTCTTCTCTTGTGTTGTTGGAAGAGGGTGTTTTCTATGACCAGTGCATTCTCTTGGCAAAACTCTATTAGCCTTTGCCCTGCTTCATTCCATGTTCCAAGGCCAAATTTGCCTGTTACTCCAGGTGCTACTTGACTTCCTACTTTTGCATTCCAGTCTCCTATAATGAAAAGGACATCTTTTGGGGGTGTTAGTTCTAAAAGGTCTTGTAGGTCTTCACAGAACCATTCAACTTCAGCTTCTTCAGTGTTACTGGTTTGGGCATAGACTTGGATTACTGTGATATTGAATGGTTTGCCTTGGAAATGAACAGAGATCCTTCTGTTGTTTTTGAATTTGCATCCAAATACTGCATTTTGGACTCTTTTGTTGACCATCATGGCTACTCCATTTCTTCTAAGGGATTCCTGCCTGCAGTAGTAGATATAATGGTCATCTGAGTTAAATTCACCCATTCTAGTCCATTTTAGTTCGCTGATTCCTAGAATGTCGACGTTCACTCTTGCCATATCCGGTTTGACCACTTCCAATTTGTCTTGATTCATGGACCTGACATTCCAGGTTCCTATGCAATATTGCTCTTTACAGCATCGGACCTTGATTCTATCACCAGTCACATCCACAGCTGGGTATTGTTTTTGCTTTGGCTCCATCCCTTCATCCTTTCTAGAGTTATTTCTCCACTGATCTCCAGTAGCATATTGGGCATACTGACCTGGGGAGTTCCTCTTTCAGTATCCTATCATTTTGCCTTTTCATACTGTACATGGGGTTCTCAAGGCAAGAATACTGAAGTGGTTTGCCATTCCCTTCTCCAGTGGACCACATTCTGTCAGACCTCTCCACCATGACTCGCCTGTCTTGGGTGGCCTCACAGGGCATGGCTTAGTTTCATTGAGTTAGACAAGGCTGTGGTCCTAGTGTGATTAGATTGACTAGTTTTCTGTGATTACATTTCCAGTGTGTCTGCCCTTTAATGCCCTCTTGCTGCACCACATTAGCAAATTAAAAGATAAAACCATATGATTATCTCAATAGATGCAGAGAAAGCCTTTGACAAAATTCAACAACGATTTATGATTAAAAAAAAAAAACCCTCCAGAAAGCAGGCATAGAAAGAACATACCTCAACATAATAAAAGCTATATATGACAAACCCACACCCATTATCCTCAATGGTGAAAAATTGAAAACATTTCCCCTAAACTCACAAACAAGACAAGGATGCCCACTCTCACATCTACAATTAAAAATAATTTTGATCATTTTGTCCACAGTAATCAGAGCAGAAGAAGAAACAAAAGAAATCCAGATTGGAAAAGAAGTAAAACTCTCACTGTTTACAGACGACATGATCCTCTACATAGAAAACCCTAAAGACTCCACCGGAAAATTACTAGAGGTAATCAATGAATACAGTAAAGTTGCAGGAAATAGACTGAACACACAGAAATCCCTTGCATTCCTATAGACTAACAATGAGAAAACAGAAAGAGAAATTAAGGAAACAATTCCATTCACCATTGCAACAAAAAGAATAAAATACTTAGGAATAAATCTACCTAAAGAAACAAAAGACCTAGATATAGAAAACTATAAAACACTGGTGAAAGAAATCAAAGATGACACAAATAGATGGAGAAATATACCATGTTCATGGATTGGAAGAATCAATATAGTGAAAATGAGTATACTACCCAAAGCAATCAATAGATTCAATGCAATCCCTATCAAGCTACCAATGGTATTTTTCAGAGAATTAGAACAAATAATTTCACAATTTGTATGGAATTACAAAAAACCTTGAAGCCAAAGCAATCTTGAGAAAGAAGAAAGGAACTGGCGGAACCAACCTGCCTGACTTCAGGCTATGCTACAAAGCAACAATCATCAAGATAGTACGGTACTGGCACAAAGACAGAAACATAGATCAATGCAACCAAATAGAAAGCCTGGAAATAAATCCATGCACCTATGGACCCCTTATCTTTGAAAAAGGAGGCAAGAATATACAATGGAGAAAAGACAATCTCTTTAACAAGTGGTGCTGGGAAAACTGGTCAACCACTTGTTAAAGAATGAAACTAGGACACTTTCTAACACCATACATAAAAATAAACTCAAAATGGATTAAAACTCTAAATTTAAGACCAGAAACTATAAGACTCCTAGAGGAAAACATAGGCAAAACACTCTGACATAAATCACAGCAGGATTCTCTATGACCCACTTCCCAGAGTAATGGAAATAAAAGCAAAAATAAATAAATTACACCTAATTAAACTTAAAAGCTTTTGCACAACGAAGGGAACTATAAGCAAGGTGAAAAGACAGCCTTCAGAATGGGAGAAAATAATAGCAAACAAAGCAACTGACAAGGAATTAATCTCAAAAATATACAAGCAACTCCTGCAGCTCAATTCCAGAAAAATAAGCGACCCAATAAAAAATAGGCCAAAGAACCAAACAGACAATTCTCCAAAGACATACAAATGACTAACAAACACATGAAAAGATGCTCAATATCACTCATTATCAGAGAAATGGAAATCAAAACCAGAATGAGGTACCATCTCACGCTGGTCAGAATGGCTGCTATCAAAATGTCTACAAACAATAAATGCTGGAGAGAGTGTGGAGAAAAGGGAACCCTCTTATACTGTTGGTGGTAATGCAAACTAGTATAGCCACTATGGAGAATGGTGTGGAGATTCCTTAAAAAACTGGAAATAAAACTGCCATAAGACCCAGCAATCCCACTGCTGGGCATACACACCAAGGAATTTAGAATTGAAAGAGACACGAGTACTCCAGTGTTCATCACAGCACTCTTTACAATAGCCAGGACATGGAAGCAACCTAGATGTCCATCTGCAGATGAATGGATCAGAAAGCTGTGGCACATATACACAATGGAATATTACTCAGTTATTAAAGAGAATGCATTTGAATCAATTCTAATGAGGTGGATAAAACTGGAGCCTATTATACAGAATGAAGTAAGTCAGAAAGAAAATACCAATACAGTATATTAATGCATATATATGGAATTTAGAAAGATGGTAATGATGACCCTATATGTGAGACAGCAAAAGAGAAACAGATGTAAAGAACAGACTATTAGACTCTGTGGGAGAAGGTGAGGGTGGGATGATTTAAGAGAATAGCATTTAAACATATATTATCATATGTGAAATAGATAGCCAGTCCAGGTTCAATGCATGAAACAGGGTGCTCAGGGCTGGTGCACTGGGATGACCCTGAGGGATGGGATGGGGAGGGAAGGTAAGAATGGGGAACACATGTACACCCATGGCTGATTCATGTCAATGTACGGCAAAAACCACCACAATGTTGTAAAGTAATCAGCTTACAATTAAAATTTTAAAAATAAACAAACAAACAAACAAAAGGCAAATATCACTACCATATCATGAATCCTGATGTGATGTGTTGAGAAGTACATTTCATCATTTTCTGCAAAAACTCATGAATCTGATCATGATTCAGTTCAGATCAGTCACTCTATCATGTCCAATTCTTTGCAACTCCATGAATCGCAGCACTCCAGGCCTCCCTGTCCATCACCAACTCCCGGAGTTTACTCAAACTCATGTCCATCAAGTCAGTGATGCCATCCAGCCATCTCATCCTCTGTCATCCCCTTTTCCTCCTGCCCCCAATCCCTCCCAGCATCAGAGTCTTTTCAGTGAGTCAACTCTTCACATGAGGTGGCCAAAGTACTGGAGTTTCAGCTTCAGCATCATTCCTTCCAAAGAACACCCAGGACTGATCTTCTTTAGAATGGACTGCTTGGATCTCCTTGCAATCCAAGGGACTCTCAAGAGACTTCTCCAACGCCACAATTCTTCAGCATTCAGCTTTCTTACAGTCCAATTCTTGCATCCATACATGACCACTGGAAAAACCATAGCCTTGACTAGTCGGACCTTTGTTCGCAAAGTAATGTCTCTGGTTTTCAATATGCTATCTAGGTTGGTCATAACTTTCCTTCCAAGGAGTAAGCATCTTTTAATTCCATGGCTGCAATCACCATCTGAGGTGATTTTGGAGCTCCAAAAATAAAGTCTGACACTGTTTCCACTGTTTCACCATCTATTTCCAATGAAGTGATGGGACCAGATGCCATGATCTTCATTTTCTGAATGTTGAGCTTTAAGCCAACTTTTTCACTCTCCTCTTTCACTTTCATCAAGAGGCTTTTTAGCTCCTCTTCACTTTCTGCCATAAGGGTGGTGTCATCTGCATATCTGAGGTTATTGGTATTTCTCCCGGCAATCTTGATTCCAGCTTGTGCTTCTTCCAGCCCAGCATTTCTCATGATGTACTCTGCATAGAAGTTAAATAAACAAGGTGACAATATACAGCCTTGACGTACTCCTTTTCCTATTTGGAACCAGTCTGTTGTTCCATGTCCAGTTCTAACTGTTGCTTCCTGGCCACAGGACTGAAAAAGGTCAGTTTTCATTCCAATCCCAAAGAAAGGCAATGCCAAAGAATGCTCAAACTACTGCACAATTGCACTCATCTCACATGCTAGTAAAGTAATGCTGAAAATTCTCCAAGTCAGGCTTGAGGAATATGTGAACCGTGAACTTCCAGATGTTCAAGCAGGTTTTAGAAAAGGCAGAGGAACCAGAGATCAAATTGCCAACATCTGCTGGATCATCAAAAAAGCAAGAGAGTTCCAGAAAAACATCTATTTCTGCTTTATTGACTATGCCAAAGCCTTTGACTGTGTGGATCACAATAAACTGTTGCAAATTCTTCAAGAAATGGGAATACCAGAACACCTGCCCTGCCTCTTCATCCTGATTAGACGAGCACATATTGGGGGACATTATACAGGATACTTGGCCAGAGCTCATCATGATTTTTGAAGTCATAAAAAGAAACAAAATCAAGAAAAAACAGAGAAAATGTCGTAGACCCAAGGAGTCTGGGAAGACATGACAACTAAATATAATGTGGTGCTCTGTACTGAAACATGGAACAGAAATAGAATGTTAATGGAAAAAATAGTGAGACCCAAATAAAATCTGGATTTGGGTTATTAGTAATGTACTGATGTTGGTTTCTTAAGTTTTGGCAAATGTACTATGGTAATATAAGATGTTAACAATGGGGAACAATAGTGTTGGTGATACTGTGGAGAAAAAAGAACCCCTGTGCACTATTGGTGGGAATGTAAACTGGTGCAGCCATTATGGAAGTCAGTATGAGTTTAACTATTGGGCTTCCCAGGTGACACAATGGTAAAGTATCTGCCTGCTAATGCAGGAGAAGCAAGAGACATGCAATCAATCTCTGGGCTGAGAAATCCCCTGGAGTAGGAAATGGCAACTTGCTCATTTTCATGCCTAGCAAATTCCATGGACAGAGGACCCTGGTTGGCTACAGTCCATGGGGTCATAAAGAGTCACACATGACTCAGTGACTGGGCACATACACACACACACACACACACACACATGGATTTAACTATGGGGTGGTTAAAAAGAGTTACCATATGATCCATCAATCCCACTTCCGGGCATATATGTGAAGGAAATGAAAACACTAACTTGAAGAGATATCTGCACTCCACATTCACTGCAGGTTTATTCACATTAGTCAAGACATGAAAATAACTTACGTGTCCATTGACGAATGGATAAAAAAAAAAGTAAGAAACTATTGGTTTACATGCATGGACCTGGAAGGCATTATACTAAGTGAAATAAGTCATAGAGAAAGACAGATATACATTTTCTCACTTACATATGGATTCTAACTAGTCAAATGGTACAAACTCTATGCTATAAGATGAATAATAGGTTCGTGGATCTAATGTACAGTATGGTGACTATAATTAGCATTACTGTACTATATATTTGAAAGTTGTTAAAAGTGTACATTTTAAATGTTATCACCATACTCACATATGAAGGTAAATATATAAGGGGATGGAGGTGCTAAACTTAATGCGGTAAACATTTTGCAATATATACATGTATCAAATTATCATATTGTACACCTCGCACTTACATATGTTATATCAATAATACCTCAATAAAGGGGAAAACAAAATGAGGGAAACAAACCAATATAAATTGGTGCAGCCACGGTGGAAGTCAGTATGCATTTAACTATTGGGCTTCCCAGGTGGCAGAGTAGTAATGAATCCACCTGCCAATGCAGGAGATGCAAAAGATATGGTTTCAATCTCTGGGCTGGGAAGATCCCACCAGGGAAGTACCTCTAAATATTTTTACATCAAATTACATGGTCATCCTTGTTGCCACAGAGGTGTAGTGTCAAGTTTGCCAAATATACCAACAATTAGAGTTGGGGCAGACAGGATATCCTGAAGAAGGGTTACTGACAGACAAACACCTGTTAACTATATGGACAATTAATAAATAGCACTGAGACAACTATCTATCAATTTCCGCAAAATTATCAATAGATCCGTACCTCATACCAGAAACATCAAATATAGATGGGTTAAATATTTAAATATAGAAAGTATACATAGAAAATCATCTAGGAAAATGCTGACATAATCTTGGAGAGGGGAAGGATATTCTAAACAATAGAATAGCCATAAGGAAAAGCTGCCAGATTTCACTACATAAACATTTCAAATTTCTATAAGGACCATGAAGAAGTAAAAACAAATGTAGATAACAAACAGCATAGATAACAAAGTGTTGTTATTCAAAAATAAAAAGCATTTTCACACATAAATAAGCACAGACACAACCCAATTTGTAAATATGAGCAGAGATTATAGTCAAATAACAGAAATACAAATGGGTAATAAACACATGAAAACTGTTCACTCATTAATTCTCAGGGATATGCAAATTAAAATATCAATGAAATATTATTTTTGTGCATCAAATTAACAAAAACAAAAATGACCAGGCTCTGAGATAATGGATATTTTCCTACATTTTGGGTAAATAAGTAAATCTGGTTTAAAGGATAATCTTGCAGTTATCTATCAAAAGTAAATATGCTCATTCACTTTGATCCAACAATTCTGCTTCTCACATTTATCCTATCATATACTTGTACAGGTGAAAAAATAATATATACCATTTAGCAAGTGACTATTATGTTCTCAATCCTTTAAATTCTTTGAAATATTTGATAATATAATCATTTTGCAGGTGAAAACTGAAAGTCAGATGTAAATTGCCTAAATTTATTTGACCATGGTAGTAGAAGAATTTGGGTTTGAACCTAGGTATTTCTTCCTGTAAAATCCAAGCTCTTTTCCCCATATCCTAATTTCTTATTCCTAATTCTCTTACCATCACCAAACACTGCCTTTCATTGGTAGGTAAATTCCCTCCTCCCTGCCCCTACCTTTCTTGAATCCTGACCTTTGGGGAAATGATTTCACATTCTGACACTGTCAGGGTTTAGATAGAAATTTATTATACTATATTTAAATAATCTTAATTTAGGAAGGGACTCTAAAAATGTGAAGGAACTATTGAAAGACTGTCACCTGAATCAGCTGTGAATTGAAAGAGATGTTAGTCCTTTCCAGTTCAGATAAGCATTCCAGAAGTTTGTCTCGAAATACAGCATTTCTTTAACACATTGTCTACCTTGGTTCATAAAAAACTCTTCTCTGAACTTCAAACTTCAAAGTTTATTTTACCGTAGGGTTCTGAAGATTTTGTGACTTGTTGATGAAGCAATTAGCTTAGACTTTAAGGAATTTGTTCTAGAACTCCAGCTTTCAATTTACAATCCTGTTGCCTTAGGTGATAGATTCTTTGAACTTTCTAACTCTGTTGATTTTATGTAACCTATGTTTTACAGGTTACCCACTGAATTTATCTTGTTTAACTTAATTTAGTTTTATCTCTTATACACAGGTGTGACTATCACCCTTAAGAAAAATATTTAAGGTAAGTTTTTTCTTTTTTAAACATTAAACTTTATTTTGAAATAACTGTAGATTCACACAGTTGTAAGAAATAACAAAGAGAGACCATGTACTTTTCATCCAGGTTCCCTCAATAGTAACATCTTGAAAAACTGTATAACGTCAATATCAATCTCCGGATAGTAACATCTTATACAATTAAGGTGTAGAATATTTCCACAAGGATCCCTAATGTCCTTTTATAGTCACAGCCATTTCTTTCCTGCCTCCATCTCCTACTTAAGGCCTGGCAACCACTAACCTGTTCTGTAGTTTTATAATTTCAAGAATGTCATATAAAAGAATTCATATAGTATATATTTGAGGATTGGCTTTTTTTTCACTCAGCATAATTCTCTGGAATTTCATCCAGGTTGTTGTATGTATCAATGTTCCTTTGAATTGTTGAGTATTGTTCCATAGCATAGAGGTAGCACAGTTTGTTTAGCCATTCACCAATTAAAGAATATTTGTGTTGTCTCCACTTTTCGGCTACTATGAATAAGGCTCTATGAACATTTTGTTCAGGGTGTTTGTGTGTGTGTGATTGTAAGACTTAATTTTTCTAGGATAAATGCCTAAGAGTATAATTGTTGGGGTACATGGAGGTTGCATAGTTAGTGTTTTTGAGAAACTGCCAAAATGTTTTCAGGAGTTGTTATATAATTTTAAATTCCTATCAGCAATTTCTCCATATTTCACCAGCACTTAATTTTATTACTGTTTTTTATCTTAAGTAAGAGACTTAGGACAAGGTTTGGTTTTGTTTGCCCAGGGATGTCCCAGTAGCTTCAGCACTTCTTCTTGAAAAGGCTATCATTCCTCCATTAAATTGCTTTTGCATCACTGTTGAAATCAGTTGGGTGTAATTTTGTGGGCCTATTTCAGGGGTGTCTATTCTGGTCCATTGATCTTTGTGTCTCTCTTCTAGTACCACTCTATCTTTACTCTTAACTACTGTAGCTTGATTACTATAGCTGCTGCTGCTGCTGCTGCAGCTAAGTCGCGTCAGTCATGTCCGACTCTGAGTGACCCCATAGACGGCAGCCCACTAGGCTCCGCCGTCCCTGGTATTCTCCAGGCAAGAACACTGGAGTGGGTTGCCATTTCCTTCTCCAATGCATGAAAGTGAAAAGTGAAAGTGAAAGTGAAGTTGTGTCCGACTCTTCGCGACCCCATGGACTGTAGCCTACCAGGCCCCTCTGTCCATGGGATTTTCCAGGCAAGGGTACTGGAGTGGGTTTACTACAGCTAGTAGGCCTTAATATGGGTAAAGTGATTCCTCCCATTTTCTTCTTTTTAAAGATGACTTTAGCTACTCTAGGACCTATGCTTTCTATATAAATTTTAGAATGGTTTTGTCTATATTTACAAAGAACTGGTATTTAGATTAAAATTACATTAAATATAAAGGTCAATCTGGGAGAACTGACATCTTTACTATGTTGAGTTTTCCAACTCATGAATATGTTATGTCCACAGGACTGCGGTTTTTGTGCTTCTAATGTCTGCCTCCCAGTGGGTGAGGCTTGTCTAGAGACTTGTACAGGTTTCCTGGAAAGAAGGGCTGGTGACTGTTCCCTGGTGAAGCTGGGTCTTGTTCCCTAGTGGGCAGGGTCATGTCTCAGGGCATGTCTAGAGGCAGCTTTGGGTTCAGGATATCTTTAGGCTGCCTGTCTGTGGATGGGAAGGGCTGTGTCCCTATCCAGTTTGTTGTTTGGCCTGAGACATCACAGCACTGAAGCTTGTGGTCTATTGGGTAAGGCCAGATCATGGGACCAAAATGTCAGCCTGGAAAACTCATGCAAATGAATGTTCTTCGATATATCCACCATCAGTGTCTATATCTCTGTGGTGGGCCACAGCTGCTCCCTTCCTCCCCAGGAGACCCTCTAAGACCAGCAGGTAGGTCTGGCCCAGCCTTGTCCCAAATTACTGCTTTTTCCCTTATTCTTAGTGTGTGTGAGATTTTGTGTGCACCCTTTAAGAATGCAGTCTCTATTTCCTAATCTTATGGAGCTTCAGGCAATCAAGCCCCACTGACCTTCAAAGCCAAATCCTCTGGGGCTTCTCTCCTTGGTTCCAGACCCTGGGCTTGAGGTCCTAACATGGGGCTCAGAACTCTCCTGGGGAGAACTTTTGTAATATGATTATCTCCAGTTTGTGGATCACCCACCTAAGGATATGGGATTTGATTATAACCACAGTCTGCTTCCCCTACCAGTCTCACTGGTTCTGCTCTTATGTATTCAGCTGTAGAAGGTTATTTTCTGGTAGGTTTCAGTCTTTTTCAATGATGATTATTCTGCAGATTATTTTGACTGGTATATTCATGAGAGGTGGTAAGCTTAGGGCCCTTCTACTCTGCCATCTTGGCTGCTCTCTCCCAACCATGTCTTTTAAATCAGTTATTATTGACATGTTGGGACTCCAGTCTGCCATTTAGTTATTTTTTTCCTGTTTGTTTCCTCTATTTCTCATTCTTTTTTTCTTTTTTCTTACCTCATTGTGGGTTGTTCGAATATTTTTTAGGATTCCACATTGATTTATAGTTTTTTAGGTTTGTTTTTTTTTTTACAGTTTTCTTAGTGATTGTGCTAGGTACTATAACATATTCACTTATTTCAATCTACTGGTATTGATATTTTACCTCTTGAGTGAAGTAGAGAAATCTTACTTCCATTTAGGCATTTTAATCATGCCAACTTTTAAAAAATAATTGTCCTATGTATCTCCCCTACTTACATTTCACATCTGCAGATTATTTTGGTCAGGAGGTCATGTTATAATCTTTGATTTAATGATTACATATTATTTAAAAACCCATGAGAATTAGAATAGGCTATATTTGCCTATTCTGCTGTTTCTTTGTTTCTATAGCGCCAAGCCTTTTTCTGTTATCATTTTCTTTTCTTTTAAAGAATTTCCTTTAGGTATTCATTAGGGGTATGTTTGCTAGCAACAAATTCTCTTAGTTTTCCTTTGTCTAAGAATATCTTCTTTGCCCCATCACTCGTGAATTATTGCTGGGTATAGAATTTACAGTTGCCACTTCTTTTCTTTTCATACTTGAAAAATATTGGGCCACATCCTCTGGTTTCCATGATTTTAAATGAGAAAATCACTATCATTCAAATAGATATTCCATGGTATGTTTTTATTCCCTATAGATTTCACTGTTTCCCTCTGGCTGCTTTCAAGACATTTTTTCTTTAATTTTTAGAAGTATAATGGTTGTGTGCCTTGAATTTCTTTGGGTTTACCCTCTTTGGGCTTTGGTCAGCTTCTTTAATCCATAGGTTTACGTTTTCCACAAATGCTGGGGTGTTTTCAGCCAATATTTATTTGAATAATTTCACCTTATCCTTCTCTTTCTCCTCCTTCTCCTCCTCTCTCCTTTTCTTCTAGGATTCTAATGAGTATCAACATTGTTATTGACAATATTGACAACTCATATTGCCCATATTGCTATTGTTCTACAGATCCCGGAAATTGTTTTTTTTTTTTTTTTTTTTTTTCGGTTTATCTTCATTCTGTTGTTCAGATTGGTAAATCCTACTGATATTTTTTCAAGCTCACTACTTCTGTCCTCTATCATTTCCACTCCACTACTGACTCGAATTGATGACATTTTAATTTTGCTTATTGTTTTTTTTAAAAAGCCTGGAGTATGTTTTTGGTTTCCTTCTATAAGGCTGTGTTAGGCTCAGATGATGGATTCTCCAGAAGCTAAGAAGACAGAGGCAATAAGAAGCTACACTTCTAGTGAATTTAGAGGATGGATATCTGTTGGTGGTCAACATCCACGTAATTCAGGTGTAGGAAAAAGACCTGAGTGTTAGAAGGCTCAGAAAAAGGCCAGTAAAAATAGAGGACTTCTGAAATAAAAATAAGATTATTTCATATTGAAGTCCTTTTTGAACAACTGGTCTATGGTAGCCTTAGAAAGTGCTTTCTTGGACAACTGTTATACTGTTAAGGTATCAGTTAATAGGCCTAATGATGATAATATTACTGAATTAAAGTGACATCAAGTTACTAGGCCTGTGGTTATTAGAAGCACTGAGAGAGCTCCTGTAAGGGGTCAGAACTGGGACTTACTATGTGATATGGGTTTGGAGGGTCATTGTGTGTTGTCATATAAGCAAAGACTTACTAGAAAGGTGAATATATAAGCTTGAATTAGGGCAATGGCAAATTCAAAGGCAGTAAGTAAAACAAGGATTGTTGTTGTTGTTGTTCAATCGCTCAGTTGTATCTGACTGTTTGTGGGTCCATGGGCTGCACACCAGCTTTCCCTGTCCTTCACTATCTCTTGGAGTCTGCTCGAACTCATGTCCATTGAATTGATGATGCCATCCCACCATCTCATCCTCTGTTGCCCTGTTCTCCTCCTACCCTCAATCTTTCCCAGCATCAGGGTTTTTTCCAGTGAGTTGGCTCTTCACATCAGGTGGCCAAAATATTGGGGCTTCAGCTTCAGCATCAGTCATTCCAATGAATATTCAGGGTTGATTTCCTATAGGATTGACTGGTTTGATCTCCTTGCTGTCCAAGGGACTCTCAAGTGTCTTCTCCAACACCACTGTGTGAAAACATCAATTCTTCAGCACTCAGCCTTCTTTATGGTCCAACTCTCACATCCATACATGACTACTGGAAAAATGATACCGTTGACTATACAGACCTGCAGGCAAAGTGATATCTCTTCTTCTTAATACACTGTCTAGGTCTGTCATAGCTTTTCTTCCAAGGAGGAAGCATCTTTTAATTTCATGGCTGCAGTCACCATCTGCAGTGATTTTGAAACCCAAGAAAATAAAGTCTATCACTGTTTCCATTGTTTCTCCATCTATTTGCCAGGAAGTGATGGGACCAGATGCCATGATTTTTGTTTTTTGAATATTTGACTTTTAAGTCAGCTTTTTCACTATTCTCTCTCACTTTCATCAAGAAGTTCTTTAGTTCCTCTTCACTTTCTGCCATAAGGGTGGTGTCGTCTGCATATCTGAGGTTATTGATATTTCTCCCAGCAATCTTGATTCCAGCTTGTGCTTCATCCAGCCCAGCATTTCACATGATGTACTCTGCATATAAGTTAAATAAGCAGGGTGACAATATACAGCCTTGATGTACTTCTTTGCCAATTTTGAACCAGTTTGTTGTTTCAAGTCCAGTTTTAACCATTACTTCTTGACCTGCTCACAGGTTTCTCAGGAGGCAGGTAAGGTGGTCTGGTATTCCCATCTCTTGAAGAATTTTCCAGTTTGTTGTAATCCACACAGTCAAAGACTTTGACATAATCAATGAAGCAGAAGCAGATGTTTTTCTGGTATTCTCTTGCTTTTTCGATGATCCAGTGAATGTTGCCAATTTGATCTCTGGTTCCTCTACCTTTCCTAAATCCAGCTTGTACATTTGGAAGTCCTCAGTTCATGTACTGGTGAAGCCTAGCTTGAAGGATTTTGAGCATTACCTTGCTAGCTTTTAAAATGAGCGCAACTGTGCAGTAGTTTGAATATTCTTTGGTATTGGCATTATTTGGGATTGGAATGAAAACTGACTTTTCCAGTCCTATGATCACTGCCAAGTTTTCCAAATTCATTGACAAACTGAGTGCAGCACTTTCACAGCATCATCTTTTAGGATTTGAAATAGCTCAGATGAAATTCCATCACCTCCACTAGCTTTGTTAATAGTGATACTTCCTAAGGCCCACTTGACTTCACACTCCAAGATATCTGGCTCTAGGTGAGTGTTCATACCATCGTGTTTATCCAGGTCATTAAGACCTTTTTTGTACAGTTCCTTTATGTATTCTTGCCACTTTTTAATACCTTCTGCTTCTGTTAGGTCCATATCATTTCTGTCCTATTGTGCCCATCTTTGCATGAAATATTCCCTTGGTGTCTTTCATTTTCTTGAAGAGATCTCTAGTCTTTCCCATTCTATTGTTTTCCTCTATTTCTCTGCAATGTTCACTTAAGAAGGCTCTCTTATTTCTTCTTGCTATTCTTTGGAACTTTGCATTCAGATGAGTATATCTTTCCTTTTCTGCTTAAATATTATGAAGGCTGTGGCGTTACTAATATTTGGTAGTGCTAAAGTTGTTCCCCCAATTAAATGAATTAATAGATGACCTGCTATAATATTAAGTGTTAATCATATAGCAAAGCCGATTGGTCGAATAAAAGAGGAACTGGTGTTCCTTGCAGTAAAAAATGGCAGAAATTTTGGGGTTTTGCCATAAATTCTGCCAAAATTCTGCCATAAAATTTTGGTTTTATGGCAGAAATCAGTAATTACATTTCCTGCTCACAGAGGGAGCTAGATCTAAACTTACTGACAGTTGTATAGCATGTGTAAATGAATGTGATATAAGTCTGAATATATCTGTTGATCCAATAAACAATAAATATAAGGATAACTGATATACATATTAGTGTTATACATATTATACTTATACATATATTAGTGTTATATGTATATACATTAGTGTATACATTAGTGTTATATGTATACTAATGATATACATATTATGTTCAGGTCTGTTCTTTGTGTTTGTGAATAGCTATTATTTGTTTCAATGTAAGTTGGACTAATCATTGTTGAATAAAACCATGCAGTGTTGATTAGTGAGTTAGCTGTGGGGAATAAAATACTTGAGAATATGATTGATACAACAATAAGAAGTTACATTATTGTTGGGTTAATGAAAGAGGCAAATAAATTTTCATTCATTTTGCTTCTCAAGGGTGAGTTGTTTTTGCATTTTAGTATATTTTTACTTCTTGGTTTGAAGTATATTTTTAAAATTTTTAGTTGGAATATAATGATTAGGACTAGAATTTTTGATAAAATAGATGTATGGCAAAACCACTATAATATTGTAAAGTAAGTAGCCTCCAATTAAAATAAATAAAATTTAAAAAGAAAACAATAAAAAATAGAAATAAACCATGGTGATGTGTCTAGTTGTGGCATATCATTAAGGGGAGAGTTAACACCCAGTCTTTAACTTAAAAGTTTAATTAGTTTTTTAATGAATTTATAATATTGATGAAGATCATTTCTCAAAGTATTTCAATGGAACTAATTCAAGGACAACAGTCATGAAACTGTGGTTTGATCTACAAATTTTAGAGCATTGTCCATAATCTAGGGTTGCTTGTTTTACGCATCCTGGAGTAGCATCTGTTTTTAGGCTGAAAGAAGGAACAGCTCAATAGTGCAAAACATCTTTGGAGGAAATTAATATTTAGATTGTTATCTCTATGGATAGTACTACTTGGTTATCTATTTCTAATAATTGCAGCTCTCCTGGTTTTAGATCTGACGTATGAACCATATATGAAAGTCTTCACAGTCTGTTTATTCATAACTTCAATATCATTGGTGTCCTATAGTTTTTATAGTCAGAAAGGGATTATTTATTTCATCTGTCATATAAAGAATTCATAGTGATGGCAAGGGAATTAAAATTAGGATAATGACTGCTAAGATTGTTCAAACTTTTTCCACTTCTTGTACATTTATTGTGCCTGTATGTATTAGCTTAGCTGTTAACATGAGTGAAATAATACATAGGACTAAGGAGCTAATTAAAAATATGATTATTAACGTGATCATGGAAGTGCGGAAGTTCCTCTATGACAGGTGACACTGCATCTTGAAAGTCTCGTTGGGAAGGATATGCCATAGAGGTATATACAGTTTCACCTACAACTTCGACAAAGTTATGTATATTTCACTAATATTGCATTTATTGAGAAAGACATAACGGTGTTGGCTTGAAACCAGTAAAAGAGGGCTTGATTCCTTCCTTTCTTAGTTGTTTTAAACTAATATAAGCGGGTTCCTCAAATGTGTGATATCATAGACATCTATGTAATCATTCTAAGTTTGCAGTGGTTAGCTCTCTCATTTTTATACAAATGCTTCTCAGATTATAAAAGTTGTAAGTATCACTGCTGTTAGTGAAATGAATCAGCCTATTGATGACACAGTATTTCATGTTGTGTATATATTGGAGTAGTAAGAATATCATTGTGATATTCCAGATAGACCAAGGAAGTGTTATGGGAAAAAAGTTATATTTATGCCTACAAATATAATTACAAAATGAATTTTTGCTCATGCTGTGTTAAGTGTGTGGGAATCAATGTCTGAAGCCTCCTATAATGGCGAATCCACTTCTATTGATAGGACATAACGGATTTGTGCAACTACCTAATATGTATCATGAAGAGTGGTTTCTAGGGATGAGTTGGCTAAAGCAATTCCTATTAAACTACCTATTATAAAAAGGAGAGTAAAGCCTAAGTCTTATAATATAGCAGGGGATCATTTGATATTACCCCATGAAGAGTTGCCAATCAGCTAAATACTTGTAGACTTCCCTGGTAGCTCAGACCATAAAGCGTCTACCTACAATGTGGGAGACCTGGGTTCAATCCCTGGGTTGGGAAGATCTCCTGGAGAAGGAAATGGCAACCCACTCCAGTATTCTTGCCTCGAGAATCCCATGGATGGAAGAGCCTGGTAGGCTACAGTCCATGGGGTCACAAAGAATCAGACACAACTGAGTGACTTCACTTTCACTAAATACTTGTACTCCTATAGGAATAACAATAATTATAGTAGCTGATGTAAAATATGCACATGTATCAACATCTATGCCTACTATAAACATATGACTCTTGAGAGTCCCTTGGAATATTCATTGGAAGGACTGATACTGAAGCTGCAGCTCCAATACTCTGGCCACCTGATGCGAAGAGCCAACTTGTTAGAAAAGACCCTGATGCTAGGAAACATTGAAAGCAGGAGAAGAGAGGACAGAGGACAAGATGGTTGGATGGCATCACTGACTCAATAGACATAGTTTGAGCAAGCTCTGAGAGATGGTGAAGGACAGGGAAGCCTGGCATGCTACAGTCCATGGGGTTGCAAAGAATCAGACATGACTGAGCACACAACAACAATAAACATATGATTGGCTCATATGATAAACCCTAAGAGATATCATAGCTCGTAATATGCCCATATACCCATATATTATGCCTCAAAGTCTCTGTTTTCCTCAATAATAAGTTACAATATGTGAGACTATTCCAAATCCAGGTAAGATAAGAATATAAACTTCAGGGTGACCAAAAAATCAGAACAAGTATTGATAACGAATGAGGTCTTTTCCTTCTGCAGGGTCAGAAAAGGTTGTTTTTAGATTTTGGTCTGTTTAGAGTATAATTCTAGTGCTAGTGTTGGCAATGATAATAATAGTATACAGCTATAATTAGGAGAGATCACACTAATAATGTTTGAGGTACAGGGAGTGCTTTTATGTTTATAATCGTGGTAATAAAATTAATAGCACCTAGAATTGTAGAAACACCTGCTAAATATAAAGGAAGAAAAAGGTAAGATCAACTGAAACTCCTGCATGAGCAAGGTGTTCAACTAGAGGTGGGTATACAGGTCAGCCTGTACCTGCACCAGCTGCAAAAAAGAGTAAGAAAGAGGGTGGAAGTAGTCAGAAGCGTATGCTGTTCATATGAGGGAAGGCTATACTGTGTGATCCAATTATCAGTGGAACTAACCAGTTTCCAAAGCCTCCTATTATCACTGGTATAGATGATATACCTATGAAGTGTGTGTGTGTGTGTGTGTGTGTGTGTGTGTGTGTATTAGTTGCTTAGTCGTGTCTGACTCTTTGCAACCCCATAGACTGTAGCCCACCAGGCTCCTCTGTTTATGGAATTCTCCTGGCAAGAATACTGGAGTGGGTTGCCATTTCCTTCTCCAGGGGATACCTATGAAGTATATCATATATAATGAACAAAGTTATTACAAATGTGTGGGCTGTTAAAATTACATTGTAAATCTGATCATCCCCAAGTAATGCTCTCAGTTCAGTTCAGTTCAGTCACTCAGTCATGTCCAACTCTTTGCGACCCTATGAATCGTAGCATGCCAGGCCTCCCTGTCCATCACCAACTCCCAGAGTTCACTCAAACTCACATCCATTGAGTCAGTGATGCCATCAGCCATCTCATCCTCTGTTGTCCCCTTCTCCTCCTGCCCCCAATCCCTCCCAGCATCAGAGTCTTTTCCAATGAGTCAACTCTTTGCATGAGGTGGCCAAAGTACTGGAGCTTCAGCTTTAGCATCATTCCTTCCAAAGAACACCCAGGACTGATCTCCTTCAGAATGGACTGGTTGAATCTCCTTGCAATCCAAGGGACTCTCAAGAGACTTCTCCAACACCACAGTTCAAAAGTATCAATTCTTTGGCGTTCAGCTTTCCTCACAGTACAACTCTCACATCCATACATGACCACTGGAAAAACCATAGCCTTGACTAGTCGGACCTTTGTTGGCAAAGTAATATCTCTGCTTTTGAATATGCTATCTAGTTTGGTCATAACTTTTCTTCCAAAGAGTAAGCGTCTTTTAATTTCATGGCTGCAGTCACCATCTGCAGTGATTTTGGAGCCCCCCAAAATTAAGTCTGACACTCTTTCCACTGTTTCCCCATCTATTTGCCATGAAGTGATGGGACCGGATGCCATGATCTTCGTTTTCTGAATGTTGAGCTTTAAGCCAACTTTTTCACTCTCCAGTTTCACTTTCATCATGAAGCTTTTTAGTTCCTCTTCACTTTCTGCCATAAGGGTGGTGTCATCTGCATATCTGAGGTTACTGATATTTCTCCTGGCAATCTTGATTCCAGCTTGTGCTTCTTCCAGCCCAGCGTTTCTCATGATGTACTCTGCATGGAAGTTAAATAAGCAGGGTGACAAGATACAGCCTTGATGTACTCCTTTTCCTATTTGGAACCAGTCTGTTGTTCCATGTCCAGTTCTAACTGTTGCTTCCTGACCTGCATATAGGTTTCTCAAGAGGCAGGTAGGTGCTCTGGTATTTCCATCTCTTTCAGAATTTTCCACAGTTTATTGTGATCCACACAGTCAAAGGCTTTGGCATAGTCAATAAAGCAGAAATAGATGTTTTTCTGGAATTCTCTTGCTTTTTCGATGATCCAGTGGATGTTGGCAATTTGATCTCTGGTTCCTCTGCCTTTTCTAAAACCAGCTTGAACATCTGGAATTTCACGGTTCACGTATTGCTGAAGCCTGGCTTGGAGAATTTTGAGCATTACTAGTAATTACTTGGAGAAGGCAGTGGCACCCCACTCCAGTACTCTTGCCTGGAAAATCCCATGGATGGAGGAGCCTGGTGGGCTGCAGTCCATGGGGTCGCGAAGAGTCAGACATGACTGAGCGACTTCACTTTCACTTTTCACTTTCATGCATTGGAGAAAGAAATGGCAACCCACTCCAGTGTTCTTGCCTGGAGAATCCCAGGGATGGCGGAGCCTGGTGGGCTGCTGTCTATGGGGTCGCACAGAGTCAGACACGACTGAAGTGACTTAACAGCAGCAGCAACAGTAATTACTAGTAATGCTCTAGGTTGACTTAATTCAGCACTAATTAGTAGGTTTTGGCAGTACCCACTGTTCCAGCCCAGGCACCAAATAATAAATACAGGTGGCTGATTTCTTTATGATTGATTGAGAATAATCAGTGGTTTATGAACACATGCAAAAATGGCTGAGTAAGCGTTAGATGGTAAATCTAAAGACAGAGGTTGAGTCCTCTCTTTGTGAAGTCCTGTGGAGATTAAACATACTGAACTCCAAATTCAAAGAAACAGCCTCAATTCTGCAGGAGCTTTTCCTGCCTTTTTCCCCTCAAGTGGCAGAAGTAGACAGAAGCCAGTTGACTAGAGTATTTTATTGTTGTTTAGTTGCTAACTTGTGTCCAACTCTTACAACCCTACAGCCTTTTATAACCCTATAGCCTGCCAGGCCCCCCTGTTCACAGAATTTTTCAGGCAAGAATACTGGAACAGGCTGCCATTTCCTACTCCAGGGGATCTTCCCAACCCAGGGATCAAACCCATGTCTCCTACATTAGCAGGCAGATTCTTTGCAACTGAGCCACCAAGGAAGCCCCAAGACTATTGAGCTGTTTACTAAAATTTTGTGGGTGCATAATCCCAGTAATCTCATGAGGATTTAGCTTAACTAAAGTGTTTGATTTGCATTCAATTGATGTAGGATAGAGCTTTACAAGTCTTACTGTACAGGAATTAAAGAAATTATATGTGTTTATAGCTTTGAAGGCTCTTGGTCTGTATTAACCTAAATTCTTATTCCAGTACTGAAAGGATTGGTGTAAGGGCTAAAAGTAATATAGATATTACAGCTATTCTTGGTAGAAAAGTTGTTTTGTTTTATATATTCAAATGGTCATTTTACTTTTATGTTATTGACTGATGGAACTATGGTTAGTAATGTAGAATATGTAAGTTGTATGTAGAAATGCAGGTTAAGTAGTTCTATGGTGGCTAATAGTGTAGGTAACATAACGTGCTTATGTTTGTTATTTCTTGAATAATTACCCTTTGGGGTATGAATTCTGATAGTGGCAGGATGCCTCCTACTGGAAATAGAATGGTGAGGATAAGACTTGTAATGATGGGTATTTTGTTTCATGTGTGTGATAATGATAATGCAGTGGTGGCTGAGCTGTGAATGAGTAATGTGAATATAATGAGTGTTATTATAATGTAAATTAGTAGGTTTAGGGTTATTAGAGTTGGATTATGTGATAGCTGTTATTCTTCCTATGTGAGTGATTGATGAATAAACTATGATATTTTGTAGTTGGGTTTTATTCAGTCTGCTTCATCTTTCAATTATGACTGATAGTGTGGATATGATTAGTAGTAAGCTTAGGTTAATGGATGGTGTAATTTGGTATAATGTGGATAATGGTACAAGTTTTGGTTTTATTAATAGAATTAAGCCTGCTGTTAGTGAAATGTCCTGTGTGATTTTAAGTACTCAGAAGTGGAATGGGGATAGTCCTAATTTATGACTAGAGCTATTGTTATGATTATTGATGCTGTTGGCTTAAAAATGTTTACATTGGTTCATTGACCACAATATGGTAGGCTATTTATAAGTAATATTGATCTGATGGCCTGTGTTAAGAAATATTTAGTTGATGCTGCTATGGCTCATGGGTTAAAGTTTTTTATTAGAATAGGGATGACAGCTAATATATTTTGAATCCAGTTCAAATAAGTAATCAGTATGAACTAGTTATTACAATTACGGTCCTTGAAATAATGGTTATTAAGATAATGATCAAATAATGGGATTTATTGGTAAAGGAAGGATATAAACCAACATTTTCAAGGTATGGGTCCAATGGCTTATTCAGTTGACCTTACTATAGAATATAGTGAAATGTGGTGGCAGGAAGAATTTTGAATTCTTATGGGTAGGTTCAATTCCTATAGTTCTAGAAATAAGATAATTTAAACTTCTATTATTTACTCTGTCAAAGTGACTCTTTTTCAGACATATTTCTTATGTTTGTAGAGGGATGTTTGATGTTATGTTCAGTAGTGAAACGTGTCATATACACAAGGTTAGTGTTAGTTATAGAAAGTTTTTTCAAAGTAGATGTATGAGTTGGGTGTTGAGAATCGTGGGTATTAATAGTAGTGTTTTGATAATAAAATTCATTGTATATAGTTCTGGTGTATGGGGATTATGGAATGTTCCTAGAAATAGGACTGTTGTGAAAATGTTTATTATGATGGATGTTGGCATATTCTAATAGGAAAAATATAATGAATGTGCCTGCTGCATAGTCTATGTTAGAGGCAGATAAAAGCTCTAATTCTCCTTCTGTTAGATCAAAGGGATTCAATTAGTTTCTACAGAATAAATACAATTTATTGAAATAAATTATATTATGGCTAGAGGTCATGATGTAAAAATCAATCATAGATGTTCTTGTGATGCAAGTTGAGAGGGTAAAAGATCTATTTACTAAAAGGACTGATAAAAGGATAATTTCTAGTGTTACTTCACACGAAACTGTTTGTGCCACTGCTCCTAGGGATCCGATTAAAGCATATTTTGAATAATAAGCTCATCCACCTCACAGAATAGAATAGATGGCTAGGTTTGACATAGCTAAGAATACCCCTAGATTTTTGTTGATGAGAGGATAACGAATAGGTAGAGGGATTCATATGGCTGAGGCTAAGGTTAGCGTTAAGATGGTAGAATAATAAATATGGAGATAGATGTTGTATCTGTCTCCATGTTTATTAAATGGAGATTTAAATATTTAAATAGAGATTTAAATATTTATTTTAATAAATTAAGTATTTATTAAAATAGCTGGTCATAGTTGTTCTTTAATGAACAGTTTGATTGCATTGGCAATGGGATATAATATACTATATGGTCCAATAATGTTTGGTCCTTTTTGAAGTTACATGAGACCCAAAACTTTTCTTCAATTAATATGAGAAATGCCACAGCTAGAAGAATTGGGCCAGTGAGTATTACGATATAAGTTACAAACATTTAGTTAGGGAGAGGAGTTGAACTGCGGTTATAAAGGTTTAAGTTATATGCAGATCCCTAAAAAATCTTGGTTTTGGGTAGTACATTTATAAAATAATTAAATTAAGATTATATCATTAATAGATTTTAAGATACTTTTGTAAAGTAGAGCTTGTTTCTCTTGTCCTTTCCTACTAGAAGAAACATATAATAGAAATCCAGAAATTAATCTGGATTTACTACAGTCTGAACTGAAACTATGTAGGTAGCTGGGCAGAGATGGTCTATGCTTTCCTGGTGCTACTGTGAGTTGCCTAGTAAAACAATTTGGGAGAGGCAGAATTAAACAGTATAACTTGTTAAAATTAATGTTATATTTATTTATATTGCTTTATAATAATTTATAAGTTTATAATAAACCATGACATAATATAAGTAAACTTTACTTATAATAAGGTAGTAAATTCATAGTGATAGAGTATATGCTTTCTTTTTTTATTTGAATGATTTTCACCAATAGACAGCTTTAATGAAAATATTTTACTCATAGAATGCTAAAATCTTTCCATAAGATGTAAGTAAACTTTAGGTTATTTAGGTGGAAAGAACTTTTAATATAATGAATTAAGTGCAATTATTCATATAAATGAACACTTTTTCTCTTGTCTGTACTCAATTCTTCCTGAGATGATTGTGTTAATATCTTGATTAATTTAGTGAGTCTTTTATCTAGTTAATCCTATGGTTACCATGGTATTATATACTTTTCCATTTCTCTGCCTAATAATTGTCTATTTAAAGGTATTTATTTTATTTTTTTAACATAATTAAGATTTATACAATTTTCACAAAACTAGGATACAAATTCTATTCAAGTTCCCAAGACTTTATCAAGACTCTGATGCTGGGAGGGATTGGGGGCCGGAGAAGAAGGGGACGACAGAGGATGAGATGGCTGGATGGCATCACTGACTCGATGGACGTGAGTCTGAGTGAACTCCGGGAGTTGGTGATGGACAGGGAGGCATGGTGTGCTGCGATTCATGGGGTCGCAAAGAGTCGGAGACGACTGAGCGACTGAACTATACTGATAATAGTATATGCCTTTTGATGACAGGATATACAGTAAATATTAATTAATTCAAAATAATATAAAATATTAACAATGAGTTTTAAAGGATATATTAATATGCTTACTGATTTTCCTTTTCTATTTGTATTTTTTTGTCCACAGGCTTTGTCTTGCATTAACTCATCTGAAAAAGAATGAAAAAAATCATATAATTAAGTCAGCACTTGTGGTATTTGATAAACATGTTATTCACACACGTCTCTAGTGACTGTGTAGTACAACAGTTAAGGGAACAGGCTCTAAGCCGGATTGCCTAGACTCAGCCTCTGCAACTAACCAACCACCTGAATTTGGACATGTTATCCTGCTTCACTCTTTCTCAGTTTCCTCATCTGTCAAAGGGTGACGATCCTCTCTCACAGGGTTGTGTCATTTAAAGGCTAAAGCATCTAACACTGTGTCTGGAACATAATAAGCACAAATGAATGTAAGTTTTGCTGTTAATTTTACCATCATTGTTGTTGTTGTTCAGTCGCTAAGTGGTGTCCGACTCTTTGAAACCACACAGACTGCCCCACACCAGGCTTCCCTGTCTTTTACTGTCTCCCAGAGTTTGCTCAGACTCATGTCCATTGAGTTGGTGATGCTCTCTAACCATCTCATCCTCTGCTGCCCACTTCTCCTTTTGCCTTCAATCTTTCCCAGCATCAGGGTCTTTTCCAATGAGTCAGTTTTTTGCATCAGGTGGCCCAAGTATTTGAGCTACAGCATCAGTCCTTCCAATAAGGGTAATTTCCTTTAGGATCGACTGGTTTGATCTTCCTGCAATCCAAGGGACTGTTGAGGGTCTTCTTCAGCACCACAATTCAAAAGCATCAATTCTTCAGTGCTCAGACTTCTTTATGGCCCAACTCTCATATCCTTACATGACTACAGGAAAAACCATAGTTTTGACTAGATGCACCTCTGTCGGCAAAGTGATGTCTCTGCTTTTTAATATACTGTCTAGGATTGTCACAGCTTTCCTTCCAAAGAGCAAGTATCTTTTCATTTCATGGCTGCAGTCACCTTCCGCAGTGATTTTGGAGCCCAAGGAAATAAAATCTGTCACTGTTTCCACTTTCTCCCCTTCTATTTGCCAGAAAGTGATGGGACTGGATGCCATGATCTTCATTTCATGAATGTTGAGTTTCAAACCAGCTTTTTCACGCTCTTCTTTCAACGTCAAGAGGCTTTTTAGCTCCTCTTCACTTTCTGCCATTAGAGTGGTATATCATCTGTATATCTGAGGTTGCTGATATTTCTCCCAGCAATCTTGATTCCAGGTTGAGATTCATCCAGTCTGGCATTCCACACGATGTACTCTGCTTATAAGTTAAATAAACAGGGTGACAATATACAGCCTTGTTGTACTCCTTTCCAAGTTTTGAATCAGTCGGTTGTTCTATGTCTGGTTCTAATTGTTGCTTTTTGACCCCGCATACAGGTTTCTCAGGAGACAGGTAAGCTGGTCTGGTATTCCCATCTCTTTAAGAATTTTCCAGTTTGTCGTGATCCACAAAGTCAAAGGCTTTAGTGTAGTCAAGGAAGCAGAAGTAGTTTCTCTGAAATTCCCGTTTTCTCTGATCCAACAGACATTGGCAATTTGATCTCTGGTTCCTCTGCCTTTTCTAAACCCCATTTATACACTTGGAATTTCTCAGTTCATGTACTTCTGAAGCCTAGCTTGAAGAATTTTGAGCATAACCTTACTTACATGTAAAATGAGCATAACTGTGCAGCGGTTTGAACATTCTCTAGCAGTGCCCTTCTTCGTGACTGGAATGAAAACTGACCATTACTCTTTCTATTCTAACCCCTGATGCACCGCACCCTTAAGTTTGTCACTTAGTAACTCTACTAATTTGAATAGAATTGTTAAAATGCATGCATTGTTTTTAAACTTAAATGTCAACATACACTGTACTTGGCCTGTACTTTATGTACGTAAGAGATTGTTTTTTAATCACATTGTAGTCAATATATTGAATACTTCTACTTTTCTGGATCTTAATGCCAGTTCAAAACATGAAGTAAAAACTAAAAAAAAAAAAAAATCACTTTACTCTAGGTGATTCTGAATATTTTCTGGCTGTTATGTACCTTATCATATATATGCTTGCTGCTGCTGCTAAGTCGCTTCAGTTGTGTTCAACTCTGTGCGACCCCAGAGACGGCAGCCCACCAGGCTCCCCAGTCCCTGGGATTCTCCAGGCAAGAACACTGGAGTGGGTTGCCATTTCTTTCTCCAATGCATGAAAGTGAAAAGTCAAAGTGAAGTCACTCAGTCGTGTCTGACTCTTCGCAACCCCATGGACTGCAGCCTACCAGGCTCCTCCATCCATGGGATTTTCCAGGCAAGACTACTGGAGTGGGGTGCCATCGCCTTCTTCCCATAAGTGCTTGACAATGTTTAAAAGATCACTTTTATTAATCCTTCTTGGAGCCTCACTTTAGCCTATCCTCTGGCAGTCATTTGGGGGATCTTCCATCATACATTTGCTATACAAACCCAATTCTGTAAAGCTGTGTGGACACACACCCTACATTCTAGATACCTTTCATGAATAGGTCTGTATTTCCTCAATTCATGACACTAGAGAAGATTCTTACATAATAAACTTAAAGAGCTTATAAAAGCATGGCGTGGAACAATCACGTTCTTCAGTGAATTGTGGTAGTATGCTGAAATATATGTACATACATATCAGTAGCCAGAGGGTATCAATGAAAGCAGCTGCAAAGGAACTGGGCTAGCATATGTCTCTAATTTGCTTAAAGGTAATGATCATGCAAGGAATTTATTAGCAAGAGTGCTATGTGAATCTTACTAAATAAACTCTTTAATATATATTGCATTTTATTTTATATAATGTATCCATAGAAGAATTAGGTTAATTATATAAGACTAATCTACATGAATAAACTAAAAAGTGTAAAGCAAAGTATAACTAAATCATATAAAATATGTATTTAGGAATTGAATCATTTTTAAAAGACACTATGCACATATAAACTTAGAAATATAGAATTTTAGAAAAATTGGAGACTGAATAGTCTTAAAACCATTTTTCTCATTTTAAAAATGAGAAAAATCCAGAAAAGTTAACAACCTACTCAAGAGCAAACTGGAGTGAACAATACGAAAATAAGCCCTGTTTTGCTCCCTAAGCATTTACTTTTTAAAAGATATACCATAGATGCGCTTTCCAATTCTGTTTGTTCTTTCCAATTGACTTGGCACTGCTTATAAAGACTCTTCACTCTTCAGAAAAGATTGGACCACTGGCTTCTTTCACAGACTTCTATTCCAGAATTGTCAAATGACTCAGCGATTCAATGCCTCAGTTGCTTCATCTATAAAACTAGGATAATAATGTCAACCTAACAAGGTTGTATGAAGACTAAATAAATATATGTGAAATGTCTACAGAGTTATGAAGATTATAAGGCAATATAAGGTAACTGCAAGGGGGTGGTATCTAGTTTCGTTCTTTCACTTTTAAAATGGAAAAATCAAGTCTTTTATAAGATAAACGGTTGCCTAAGTTTCCAGTAGTCATTTATGGATGGGAGAGTTGGACTATGAAGAAGGCTGAGCGCCAAAGAATTGATGCTTTTGAACTGTGGTGTTGGAGAAGACTCTTGAGAGTCCCTTGGACTGCAAGGAGATCCGACCAGTCCACTCTGAAGGAGATCAACCCTGGGATTTCTTTGGAAGGAATGATGCTAAAGCTGAAACTCCAGTACTTTAGCCACCTCATGTGAAGAGTTGACTCATTGGAAAAGACTTTGATGCTGGGAGGGGTTGGGGGCAGGAGGAGAAGGGGACGAACGAGGATGAGATGGCTGGATGGCATCATTGACTCGATGAACATAAGTCTGAGTGAACTCCGAGAGTTGGGGATGGACAGGGAGGCCTAGCGTGCTGCGATTCATAGGGTCGCAAAGAGTTGGACACGACTGAGAGACTGAACTGAACTGAAGTTTCAGAGCAGATGGTGACTGCAGCCATGAAATTAAAAGATGCTTGCTCCTTGGAAGAAAAGCTATGACCAAGCTAGACAGCATATTAAAAAGCAGAGACATTACTTTGCCAACAAAGGTCCATCTAGTCAAAGCTATGATTTTTTCCAGTAGTCATGTATGGACGTGAGAGTTGGACTGTGAAGAAAGCTGAGCACCAAAGAATTGATGCCTTTGAGCTGTAGTGTGGGAGAAGACTCTTGAGAGTCCCTTGGACTGCAAAGAGATCAAACCAGTCAATCCTAAGTGAAATCCTGAATATTCATTGAAAGGACTGATGCTGAAGCTGAAGCTCCAATTCTTTGGCCACCTGATAGGAAGAACTGACTCATTGGAAAAGGCCCTGATGCTGGGAAAGATTGAAAGCAGGAGGAGAAGGGGATGACAGAGGATGAGATGGTAGGATGGCATCATCGACTTGATGGACATGAGCTTGAGCAAGCTCCAGGATTTGATGATGGACATGGAAGCCTGGCGTGCTGCAGTCTATGGGGTCGCAAAGAGTAGGACACGACTGAGCAACTGAACTGAACTGAAGTTCCATAGCTAATCAGTTTACCCCCTCATCAATATTTTCTATTACTTGATACATTATTTCTCCCTTTGAAGAAATAGTTGGAAGTATTAATAATAAAATAAAGAGCTTGCTTTGCTGTTCTATCAGATTTACTCCAAAAGTTATTTTATGATTAAAATATTCCAAAGGATATTAGAATTAAAGTTTTGGAGGAATCACATTATGGGTTTCCAAATATCCTAATCTTCCAGGATGTTTTATTACTCCTGAATGTTATTCCAAATGGTCATTTTTTCTTCTAGGATAAATAATAATTTAGGTGTACTTTAAAATTTTCCTGACTTTTAAAGTATTCCAGACACTGACATACTATGTTCTAAAGTAGTTACCTGTACCACAATATATGTTCTTAGAATTGTTATTATTGTGTAGAACATATATACACATACATATGTATTCATATGGATAAATGCAAAAGCATATATGGCTAAAACATTAATTTGTAATAATTTTCATTTCACCACATCAACCACTCAGGTAAGTCAAATTTCCACTTTGGAAACTTTCTTCTAAAATTATACTTCTTAATCACAATTTCATCTGGTATTTTCCCTGTCTTTTTTAAAATACATTTTTTCATCTTCTATTTCTCCATAAGTTCCTAATTGGTGAACACTCTCTACAACTCAAGGATGCTTTCATGTTACAATAAAATGTTCTTGCTTGCTCATCTTCTGTCAAGTGTTTGAGTTATATTCTTATTCTCTCTTCATTTTAATTAGATTTCTACAGTCTCCTCTGGACATATATTCAGTTATTACACAGTCATATAACTGTCCCAATTGTTAAATATTAAAACATTTCTGTTGTTATTGTTGTCCAGTTGCCAAGTTGTGTCTGACTGTTTGTGACCTCATGAACTGCTGCACACCAGGCTCCTCTGTTTTCCACTAAATCCCAGAGTTTGCTCAAATTCATGTCCATTGAGTCAGTGATGTTATCTAACCATCTCATTCTCTGCCACCCTCTCTTCTTTTGCCTTCAATCTCTCCCAGTATCAGGGTATTTTTCAATGAGTCAGTTCTTCACATTAGGTGGCCAAAGTATAGGAATTTCCCATCTCCTTCAACCCCAGTATGGCACAGCAGGGGACTTCCAGAACTTTGATCCAACAGCATTGTCTAATCTAGTCGTTCCATGCTTATGCTGTACTGGTTGTTAAATATTTTGATTATTCAGTTCAGTTCAGTTCAGTTCAGTCACTCAGTCATGTCTGACTCTCTGCGATGCCATGAACCACAGCACACCAGGCCTCCCTGTCCATCACCAACTCCCAGAGTCCACCCAAACCCATGTCCATCGAGTCGATGATGCCATCCAATCATCTCATCCTCTGTCGTCCCTTTCTCCTCCTGCCCTCAATCTTTCCCAGCATCAGGGTCTTTTCAAATGAGTCAGCACTTCACATCAAGTGGCCAAAGTATTGGAGTTTCAACTTCAGCATCAGTCTTTCCAATGAACACCCAGGACTCATCTCTTTAGGATGGACTGGTTGGGTTTCCTTGCTGTCCAAGGGACTCTCAAGAGTCTTTTCCAACACCACAGTTCAAAAGCATCAACTCTTCAGTGCTCAGCTTTCTTTATAGTCCAACTCTCACATCCATACATGACCACTGGAAAAACCATAGCCTTGACTAGATAGACCTTTGTTGGCAAAGTAATGTTTCTGTTTTTTAATATGCTGTCTAGGTTGGTCATAATTTTTCTTCCAAGGAGTAAGCATCTTTTAATTTCATGGCTGCAGTCACCATCTGCAGTGATTTTGGAGCCCAGAAAAATAAAGTCAGCCACTGTTTCTACCGTTTCCCCATCTATCTACCATGAAGTGAAGAGGCCAGATGCCATGATCTTCGTTTTCTGAATGTTGAGCTTTAAGCCAACTTTTTCACTCTCCTCTGTCACTTTCATCAAGAGGCTTTTTAGTTCTTCACTTTCTGCCATAAGGGTGGTTTCATTTGCATATCTGAGGTTATTGATATTTCTCCCGGCAATCTTGATTCCAGCTTGTGCTTCTTCCAGCCCAGCATTTCTCATGACGTACTCTGCATAGAATTTAAAAAAGCAGGGTGACAATATACAGCCTTGACATACTCCTTTTCCTATTTGAAACCAGTCTGTTGTTCCATGTCCAGTTCTAACTGTTGCTTCCTGACTTGCATACAGATTTCTCAAGAGGCAGGTCAGGTGGTCTGATATGTGCCCATCTCTTTCAGAATTTTCCACAATTTATTGTGATCCACACAGTCAAAGGCTTTGGCATAGTCAATAAAGCAGAAATAGATGCTTTTCTGGAACTCTCTTGCTTTTTCCATGATCCAGCGGATGTTGGCAATTTGATCTCTGGTTCCTCTGCCTTTTCTAAAACCAGCTTGAACATCTGGAAGTTCACGGTTCACGTATTGCTGAAGCCTGGCTTGGAGAATTTTGAGCATTACTTTACTAGTGTATGAGATGAATGCAATTTTGATTATTACCTTCTCATTTACTGATATGTCAAGTATGTCTTCATAATGATATCACAGAACAATTCATTGAATTAGAAAAGCTTCTTTATTAGGTGTATCTACACATAGCCAGAATGTAAACACAGAGAAATGTAATAAATGGCTTAGCAATATTATAATGCGTGTAAAATAAATATTATCTAGGATCTTTTGGCCATTTGTATTTTGCTTTGCTTGATTTCCCACTATACTGTAATTCCATATTTTTGTCATGTCAGTAATCACAAACATCATAATGTAATTAATATTTTGAAAAAAATTCTTGATAATAATTGTTTTACATGAGTTTATGTTCTCAATTTCACTAAATATTTGAAAATTACAAGTATATATACAAATAATAACTTACCTAAACTACAAGGTCTACTTAAATTTTCCTTTGTGCAACAGTAAGAAGATGAACTCTGAAGTAAAAACAGACCAGAGAAGGTGAATAGAAAAAATAAGTATCAATATAATTTTTAAACTTAGCATTATTGATAGCTATAAATAATAATAAAATGAGATCTAGTGTTACCATTTGGCTTTATCTTAAATAAGCAAAATAATTCACTGATAATTTAACAAGTACAATAGAGGCAGTGAGAGAACTTGAAACATGGTAATAATAGTTTATTGAGATAGGAAATGGCAAACATCACAAAAAGTACATGATACTACTTTGTATATTATTGACCTCTTTTTATTCCCCTAAGCCCCAGGAAACAAAAACAATAACTTAAAATAAAAACCAGTTCAGTTTAGTTCAGTTGCTCAGTCGTGTCCGACTCTTTGCAACCCCATGAATTGCAGCACGCCAGGCCTCCCTGACCATCAGCAACTCCCGGAGTTCAGCCAAACTCCTGTGCATCAAGTCAGGGATGCCATCCAGCCATCTCATCCTCTGTCGTCCCCTTCTCCTCGTGCCCCCAATCCCTGCCAGCATCAGGGTCTTTTCCAACGAGTCAACTCATAGGATTAGCATAAAATAAAGCATATATTAGAAGAGAATGCAAAAGTGATATCATGGAAAATGGTAGATTGCTCAAAGAATTAGTCCGTTCACTGAAACAAGTATAATAAACTGTCAAAAGGTTGAAAGATGAACTAATTCAAACTTCATAATTCAATATAAAACTTAAAGCAACCAGGGACTGGTTAATGAAAAAAAAAGGGCAGTTAAATTTTGGTGTTTTAAGAAATCAGTCAGGTCATTAACTGGATGCTGAGATAATGGAAGAAAGACTTTGATGACTGACCACAAATGACAAGGAATACAGTCTTTGAAAAAAAAAAAAAAAAACCATTTGGATGGTCATTAAAGAAACATGTGACCAAAGCCCCCAAAAGAAAAAAAAAAAAACCAAAACAGGACTTCTCTGGTGGTACAGTGTTACAGGCAGAGAAAGTCTGCCTGTCAATGCAGGGGACAGGGGTTCTATCCCTGCTCTGGGAAGATTCCACATGCTGTGGAGCAATTAAGCTCATGTGCCACAACTACTGAGCCTGAGTGCTGCAATTACTGCAGCCCATGTGCCGTAGAGCATGTGCTCTGTGACAAGAGAAGCCACTGCAATAAGAAGCCTGCACGTTGCAACTAGAGGGTAGCCTCTGTTCGCTGCAACGAGAGAAAGCCCACACAGAGCAAGAAGACACAGAGCAGCCAAAAACCAATCAATCATCAATACCCTAGAGAAAGAGGAGAATTTCTAGCTACAATATAATATTTAGCTCAATTTTCAATAAAAAATAATGTAGCATACTAACATATAGGAAATTACAGCCCATTCATAGGAAAAAATTTAATAGAAATGTCCTGTGAAGAAGCCCAGATATTGGACTTAATAGACAAAGATTTTAAAAGCAAACTTTCTTGAATATGCTCAAAGAGCAAAAGGAAACCATGGGCAAACAACTAAAGGAAATCAATAAAAAAATATGAACAAAATGTAAATAAAGAGATAGGTATTATAAAAAGGAACCAAATAAAAATTCTGGATCAGAAAGTACAATAACTGAAACGAAAAACTCTTGAGAAGTTCAACAGCATATTGAGCAGATAGAAGAAGGAATCACTGAATTGAAGATAGGACAATAAAACTGTTGAGCCTGAAAAGCAGGAAGAAAAAAAGAATGAAAAAAATGACAGAACCTAAAGGACCCTGGGGACAACAGTCAAGTGTACCAGCATACACATGGGAGTCAAAGAAGAAGAGAGAGAAAGAGTCAGGGAGAATATTTGAAGAAATAATGGCCAAATATTTCCCAAATTTAGTAAAAGTCATGAATATACACATGCAAAACACTCAACACATTTCAAGGATAAACTCAAAGACATATATATACTAAGACACAGTAAAACTCTGAAAAGACAAAGAGGGAACTTGAAAACAGCAAGAAAAAAACTGACTCATCATGTGTAAAAACTCTTCAGTTTTTGGCTGTAAAATTAACAGCCAAATTCTTGTCAACAAACCACATTAGTAGAAAGCGGAGAGAAAAAGACCATCAACCAAGAATTATATAACAAGCGAAACCATCCTTCAAAAACGAAGAATTAAGACATTCCTGGATCAACAAAAGTTAGAGGAGTTTGTCACTATTATTTCTTTGTTACAGGAAATCATAACGGAGTCTTTCAGGATAAAAGGAAAAGACACTAGACAGTAACTCAAGCTTATATTAACAAAGAACTCTGGAAAAGGTATCTATGTAGATAAATATAAAAGTCATCATTATCATACTTTTGGTTTGTAACTGCTAATATTTCCTACATGCTGGTGTACAACACTGTATTAGTTTTAAGTATACATAATGCTTTTATATATGTATATATTATAGAATGATTACATAATTTTAGTTTACATCCATCACCACATATTTATAATTTTCTTCCTGTGATGAGAACTTTTAAGATTTTTTCTCTGCCACTTTGAAATATACTCATTGTATTGTTAACCACAGTATACATCACGAACCAAGGACTTATTTATCTTATAACTGGGAAGTTTGTACTTTCTGACCACCTTCACCCATTTGACCCACCTCCCAAAATGCACCTCTGGCAACCACCAATCTGTGATATCAAAAATAAAATACTTATGAATAAATTTAATCAAGGAGGTGAAAGTCCTTTACACTGAAAACTGTAAAACACTGAAAGAAAGAAACTGACAAAGACACAAGTAAATGGAAAGATAGCTAATGTTCATGGATTGAAAAATCACTATGGCTAAAATGTCCAACTAACCAAAGTGACCTATGGAGTCAATTAAATCCCTGTATATTCCAATGACATTTTTCAGAAAAACAGAAAAAAAAATCCTAAAATAATGTATGAACTCCAAAGAACCCTGAACAGCCAAAGCAATCTTGAAAAAGAAAAATAAAATTGGAGGTCCCACAATTTCTGATTTGGAACTGTATTACAAAGCTATTTTGTAAGCAAAACAGTATGGTACTGGCATAAAAAAAGACCAATAAAACAGAATAGAGAGCCCAGAAATAAACTGCCACATATCTGGCCAACTACTATTTGATAGGATAGCCACAAGGTCTCAGTGGATAAAGTATAGTCTCCTCAATAAATGGAGTTGGGAAAACTGTATATCTCCATGCAAAAGAATAAAACTGAACACCTATCTGATATCACTCACAAAAAATTAGCTCAAAATGGATTAAAGGTTAAAATATATGATTTGAAAACATAACACTCCTAAAAGAAAACTTAGGGAAAAAACTCCTTGAATTGATCTTGGCAATGATATTTTTTCAAAATATGACCCCAGAAGCAAATGCAATGAAATAAAAAATAAACAAGTGAGTCTAAGTTAAACTGAAAGCTTCTGCACAGTAGGGAAACAGTCAACAAATGAAAAGGCAATCTAGTAATGGGAGAAAATATTGCAAACCATACATCCCTAAAGGGACTAATAGTCAAACCGTATAAAGAACTTATACAACTCAATAGCAAACAAACAAATAACCAGATTTTTAAAAGGGGCAAAGGAAGATGGTGGAGCAGAAGGACATATGTGCCTCTCCTCCTGAGAAAGCACCAAAACTGCAACTAGCTGTTGAACATCAACAGGAGAGTGCTGGAACCCACCAAAAAAAGATATCTCACATCCAAAGACAAAGAAGAAGCCACAGTGAGATGGTAGGAGGGGCGCAATCATGATAAAATCAAATCCCATACCCACCAGGTGGGTGGCCCACAAACTAGAGAACAGTAATAGCAAAGAAGTTCTCCCACTATTGTAAAAGTTCTGAACCCTACATCAGGCTTCTCAGGCTGGGGATCCAACAAAAAGAACTGGGAATCCCCAGGGAATCTGAACTTAAAGGCCAGCAGGATTTGATTACAGGACTTCCACAAGACTGGGGAGAAACTGAGACTCCAACCTTGGAGGGCACAAACAAAATGTTGTGTGCACCAAGACCCAGAGGAAAGAAGCAGTGACTGCACAGGAGACTGAACCAAAACTGAACCAAAACCTGCTGGTGCTGGAGGGTCTTCTGTACAGCTGTGGATTGGCAGGGGCTCACACCAGGGACAGTGGCACTGGCAGCAGCAGTCCTGGAAAGTCCCCTTTGGTGTAAGCCCTCTTGAAGGTCACCATTAACCCTACCAGAGAGCCAGTAAACCCCATGGCTGGGTTGCCCCAGGCCAAACAACTAACAAGATTGGCCCTGCCAACCAGAGCAAGACCCAATTTTTCCCACCACCAGTCCCTCGCATTGGGACACTTACAAAAGCCTCTTAGTCAAAAATCACAACCCCACAGTGGCTAGAACAAAAACCACATTATGGAAAGTTAATCAGGATATTGCTGCTGTTGTTCAGTCACTCAGTCATGTCCTATTCTTTGTGATCCCATGGACTGCAGCAGGCGAGGCTTTGCTGTCCTTCACCATCTCCTGGAGCTTGCTCAAACTCATGTCCATTGAGTCAGTGATGCCATCCAACCATCTCATCCTCTGTCATCCCTTTCTTGAGCCTTCAATCTTTTTCCAGCATGAAGGTCTTTTCAGGATGAAAAAGCAGACAGTTATGTCTCAGATAAAGGGAAAAGATAAAATCCTAGAAAAACAACTAAATGAAGCAGATATAGGCAACCTTCCAGAAAAAGTACTGAGAACGATGATAGTGAAGATGATCCAGGATCTCAGGAAAGTAGTGGAGAAGATGCAAAAAATGTTTACTACAAACCTGCTTTTGAACTGTAGTGTTGGAGAAGACTCTTGAGAGTCCCTTGGACTGCAAGGATCCAACCAGCCCATCCTAAAGGAGATCAGTCCTGGGTGTTCATTGGAAGGACTGATGTTGAAGCTGAAACTCCAATACTTTGGCCACCTGATGCAAAGAGCTGACTCATTGGAAAAGACCCTGATGCTGGGAAAGATTGAGGGCAGGAGGAGAAAGGGATGACAGAGGATGAGATGGTTGGATGGCATCACCGACTCAATGGACATGGGTTTAGGTGGACTCCAGGAGTTGGTGATGGACAGGGAGGCCTGGCATGCTGTGGTTCACGGGGTCGCAAAGAAACTGACATAACTGAGCAACTGAACTGAACTGAACCAGAAGAACTAAAGAACAAACAAACATAGATGAATAATACACTAGAAGGAATCAACAGCAGAATAACTGAGGCAGAAGAATGGATAAATGATCTGGAGGACAGAAAGGTGGAAATCACTGCTGCAGAACAGAAAATAGAAAACAGATTGAAAAGAAATGAAGACAGCCCAAGAGACCTCTGGAACAACATTAAATGCACCAACATTTGCATTATAGGGGTCCCAGAAGAAGAAGAGAGAGAGGACCTGAGAAAATGTTTGAAGAGATAATAGCTGAAAACTTCCCTAACATGGGGAAGGACATACTCAACCAAGTACAGAAAGCACAGAGTTCCAGGCAGGAAAACTTCAAGGAGGAACACATGGAGACACACGGTAATCAAACTGACAAAAATTAAAGACACAAATAAAAGTATTAAAAGCAGCAAGGGAAAAACAACAACATACAAGGAAACTCTCATCAGGTTATCAACTGATTTCTCAACAGAAAACTCAAGCCAGAGGAAATGACATGATATATTTAAAGTGATGAAAAGGAAGAAACTTACAACCAAGAATACTCTACCCAGCAGGACTCTCATTCAGATTTGAGGGAGAAATCAAAAATTTTCCAGACAAGCAAAAGTTAAGAGAATTCAGTAGGTATTGCTTTTTCTCTCCAAAGCTCCAGATATGTTTCTGATGAGCAGTCATGTTTAAAAACCACTGGACTATATGATGATCTTTTACTTTTATCCAGTTTGTTTCACTTTTTCTGTTTCACATTCAGTGCTCCCATTTCATTTAGTTTGTTTTCCAACTTCTCCATCTCTTCTTTTTTCTTTTTGATGTTCTTTATCAAGGCTTTATCAAGTGTATTAGAAAAGCTTTTGCATACACATATATAAATAGTATGTGTAATATATATATGTTTTAGGAAACTTACCAACTTTTGCCTAACTAAAAAATTTATGACATTTTGATTCCACTTGTTTGACTGGTATGAATAGAATGCTAGATTTCTAATTTAAAAAGTTAGATATGCAACAAGCAACAGAGGTTTACTGTATATCACAGGGAACTATAGTCAGTATCTTGTAATAACCTATAATGGAAAATAATCTAAAAAATAATATATATGTGTGTGTAATATATATATATGTATAGTATATACATATATATAATATATACATGTGTATGTGTATAAAACTGAATCACCTTGCTGTACACCTGAAACACTGTTAGTCAACTATACTTCAATAAAATATACATTAAGAAAAAAAATAAAAGGGGGCAAAGGACCTGAATAGACATTCTTTCAAAGAAGACATCCACAGTCAACAGGGGAAGTGCTCCAATTACTAATTACAAATCATCAAGGAAATGCAAATCAAAACCACAAGATCACCTCATAACCGTTCAGTTCGGTTTAGTTGTGTCCAACTCTCTGTGACCCCATGGACTGCAGCATGGTAGGCCTCCCTGTCCATAACCAACTCCCAGAGTTTACTCAAACTCATGTCCATTGAGTCAGTGATGCCATCCAGCCATCTCATTCTCTGCCGTCCCCTTCTCCTCCTGCCTTCAATCTTTCCCAGCATCAGGGTCTTTTCCAAGGAGTCAGTTCTTCACGTCAGGTGGCCAAACTATTGGAGCTTCAGCTTCAACATCAGTCCTTCCAATGAACACCCAGAACTCATCTCCTTTAGGATGGACTGGTTAGATCTCCTTGCAGTCCAAGGGACTCTCAAGAGTTTCTCTAACACCACAGTTCAAAAGCATCAACTCTTCAGTGCTCAGCTTTCTTTATAGTCCAACTCTCACATCCATACATGACTACTGGAAAAACCATAGCCTTGACTAGATGGACCTTTGTTGGCAAAGTAATGCCTCTGTTTTTTAATATGCTGTCTAGGTTGGTCATAACTTTCCTTCCAAGGAGTAAGCGTTTTTTAATTTCATAGCTGCAGTCACCATCTGCAGTCCTTTTGGAGCCCCCCAAAATAAAGTCTGCCACTGTTTCCACTGTTTCCCCATCTATTTGCCATGAAGTGATGGAACCAGATGCCATGATTTTTGTTTCCTGAAAGTTGAGCTTTAAACCAACTTTTTAACTCTCCTCTTTCACTTTCATCAAGAGGCTCTTTAGCTCTTTGCTTTCTGCCATAAGGGTGGTGTCATCTGCGTATCTGAGGTTATTGATATTTCTCCCAGCAATCTTGATTCCAGCTTGTGCTTCATCCAGCCCAGCATTTCTCATGATATACTCTGCATATAAGTTAAATAAGCAGGGTGACAATTACAGCCTTGACGTACTCCTTTTCCTATTTGGAAGCAGTCTGTTGTTCCATGTCCAGTTCTAACTGTTGCTTCCTGAACTGCATACAGATTTGTGCACATCAGGATCCAGGGACCCCACAGAGACTGAGACAGAACTGTGTTTGAGCATCTCCTGTGGAGGTGTGGGTCGGCAGTGGACTGCCACAGGGACAGGGGCTCTGGGTGCAGCAGATTTGGGTATGGCATAAGCCCTTTTGGAAGTGGTCACCATTAACCCCACCATAGAGCTACCAGAACTTACACAGGACTGGGAAATAGACTCTTGAAGGGCACAAACAGAAACCTGTGTGCACCAGGACCCAGGAGAAAGGAGCAGTGACCTCACTAGAGACTGACCCAGACTTGCCTGTGAGGGTCTAGGAGGCAAGGGTTGGTAGCGGGCTGCTGCAGGGTTGGGGGCATTGAGTGTAGCAGGACATGCATGGGATCTTTTGAAGGAGGTTGCTGTTATCTTCATTACCTCCACCAGGTAAATAGCAGGGAGGGAACACAGGTCCATCCATCAACAGAAAATTGGATTAAAGATTGAATGAGCATGTCCCTGCCCATCAGAACAAGACCCAGTTTCCCCCTCAGTCAGTCTCTCCCATCAGGAATCTTCTATAAGCCTCTTATCCTTCTCGATCAGAGGGCAGATAGACTGAAAACCACAATCATAACTGTTAGACTGTCTCTTATTAAAAAGACAAGAGTTCACACATTTTTCAAGGAGGTAAAGAAAAGGGATTCCTTATGCAGTGTTGGTGAGAATGTAAATTGATAACAACTACTATGAAAAACAGTATGGATGTTCCTCAAGAAATTAAAAGTAGAGTTATATGATCCAGCATTCCCACTGCTGGCCATATACCAGAGTTTATAACAATAGATCAAAGAAATATGTGCACTTTAATGTTCATTGCAGCATTATTCACAACAGCCAAGGTATGGAAACTACCTATATGTCTATAGAAAGGTGAATGTGTGAAAATGCAGTATCTATCTCAAAAGAATATTATACAGCTGTGGAAAATAAGGATATAATGCCACTTGTGACAACACGGATGAAATCTGAAGGAATTATGTTAAGTGAAATAAGTCAGACAGAGAAAAATACTGTAGATCTCATTTGTAGTGTAATCTTAAAAAAAAAAAAAAAAAGGCCAAGCTTGTAGAAACAGAAAGTAGAATGGTAGTTACCAGCAGCTAGGGTTTAAGGGATAGGGAAATGCTGGTCAAAGGGTTCAAGACTGTAGTTATAAGATGGAAAATGTTCTAGAGTATAGCACATAATTCTGCATACAGCATAGTTACTATAGTTATTAACAGTAATATTGCATTTTATACTTGGCATTTGCTAAAAGAGTAAATCTTAAGTTTTCCCACTACACACACATGCAGGTAACTCTGGAAGGTGATGGATATGTTAATTAACCTGATGATGATAATTATTTCACAAGGTATCCTTATATCAAATCATCACATTGTATACACATTGTGCTGTGCTTAGTTGCTTAGACATGTCCAACTTTTTGGACCCTTTGGATGGTAGCCCACCAGCCTCCTCTGTCCATGGGGATTCTTCAGGCAAGAATAATGGAGTGGGTTGCCATGCCCTCTTCCAGGGGATCTTCCCAACACAGGGATAAACACAGGTCTCCCTCATTGCAGGCAGATTCTTTACCATCTAACCCACCCAGGAAGCCTGTATACATGTTAAATATATACAATTTCGTTTGTTAATGAAATCTCAGTAAACCTGGAGGAAAACATTATCATACTTAATGGTGTAGTGATGAAAATATTCTAGATCTTCATATAGTGAAATATACATTATCAAAACTCATTGATTTGTCCATATAAAATTGGTTATATTTCATGGTATGTAAATGTTATGGGTTGACTTAGTCTCTAAAAAAGATCTGAGACACAAAGTCCCTCAAAAAAGTTCAAAGCCCCAATAGCTAGAATGTACCCTTACTTGAAAATAGAATTATTGCAAATATAATAAATTAATATGAGGTCCTATCAAAATAGGCTGGATTGAACATTGAACATAAGGCTACTGAACATAAAATAGCCTTAATTGAACATTTTTGATATCTTCATAAAAGGAGAGACACACACAAAGAGAAGATGACCATGTGATAACAGAGGCAGAGAGTGGCATGATATGGTTATAAGCCAAGGAATGCCAAAGATTACTGGCCAGTACCAGAAGCTAGAAGCAGCAAGGAAGCATTCTCCCCTGTAGGGTTCAGAGAGAGCCAAACCTTGCTGACACCTTCGTTTCAAACTTGTAGTCTCCGTAACTGTGGGACAATGTATTTCTGTTGTTTTAAGGTATCTATTAGTTTGTGGATCATGACAAACTGTGCAAAGCTCTTAGAGAGATGGGAATACCAGACCATCTTACCTGTCTCCTGAGAAACCAGCATGTGAGTCAGAAAACAACAGTTAGAACACTGTATGGAACAACTGACTGGCTCAAGATCAAGAAAGGAGTATGACAGGGCTGTCTGCTGTCACCCTATTTGTTTAACCTATATGCTGAGTGCATGATGAGAAATGCCGGGCTGGATGAGTCACAAGCTGGAATTAAGACAGGTGGGAGAAACAACAACCACAGATATGCGGATGATACCACTCTAATCACTACTACTACTCTGGCAGAAAAAGAAGAGGAGCTAAAGAACCTCTTAATGAGGGTGAAGGATGAGAGTGAAAGAGCTGGCTTAAGACTAAATATTAGAAAAAACTAAGATCATGGCATCTGGTCCCATTACTTCATGGCAAATAGAAGGGGGGTAAGGTGGAAGTAGTGACAGATTCTCTCTTTTGGGGCTCCAAAATCACTGTGGACAGTGACTGCAGTCATGAAATCAGAAGACGGCTGCTTCTTGGCAGGAAAGATACGACAAACCTAGACAATGTACTGAAAAGCAGAGACATTACTCTGCTGACAAAGGTCTGTATAGTGAAGGCTATGGTCTTCACAGTGATCACGTACGGTTGTGAGAGCTGGACTGTAAAGAAGGCAGAATGCCAAGGAATTGATGCCTTTGGACTGTGGTGCTAGAGAAGACTCCTGAAAATCCCCTGGACAGCAAGATCAAACCAGTCAATCTTAAGGGAGATCAACCCTGAATATTCACTGGAAGGATGCTGAAGCTCCAGTATTTTGGTCATTTGAGGCAAACAGACTCATTGGAAGAGTCCCTGATGCTGGGAAAGATTGAGGACAGAAGAAGAGGGCATCAAGGGATGAGATGGCTGGATGGCATCACTGATGCAATGAATGTGAACTTCAGCAAACTCCAGGAAATGGTGAGGGACAGGAAGGCCTGGCATGCTGCAGTCCATGGGGCTGCAAAGAGTTGGACATGACTGCGCAACTGAACAACAACAACTACAGTGGCATCCCTAGGAAAATAAGAAGAATTGATGCTTTTGAACTGTGGTGTTGGAGAAGACTCTTGAGAGTCCCTTGGACTGCAAGGAGATCCAACCAGTTCATTCTAAAGGAGATCAGCCCTGGGATTTCTTTGGAGGGAATGATGCTGAAGCTGAAACTCCAGTACTTTGGCCACCTCATGCGAAGAGTTGACTCATTGGAAAAGACTCTGATGCTGGGAGGGATTGGAGGCAGGAGGAGAAGGGGACGACAGAGGATGAGATGGCTGGATGGCATCACCAACTCGATGGATGTGACTCTGAGTGAACTCCGGGAGTTGGTGATAGACAGGGAGGCCTGGTGTGCTGCGATTCATGGGGTCACAAAGAGTTGGACATGACTGAGTGACTGAACTGAACTGAGGAAAATAACAGAAATTAATGTTATAATTAGTAAAATCATAATTAGGAAATTATTATAGTAATACCTCAATAAAGTTTATAGAAAACAAAAGAAAAAGAAAAGTACCATAAGATTTCACATTGATAAAATTAATAGTCCAAGAGTATCAACATGATATTCAGGAAATATTATAGGAAAACTTACACACCATAGGTAAGAAGTAAACTGGTACCACCATCTTAACATTGTACAGGAAGTGATGACCAAAACCATCCCCAAGAAAGGAAATGCAAATAGGCAAAGTGGTTGTCTGAGGAGGCCTTACAAATAGCTGAGAAAAGAGAAGCAAAAAGCAAAGGAGAAAGGGAAAGATATACCCAACTGAATGCAGAGCACCAGAGAACAGCAAAGAGAGATAAGAAAGCTTTCTTAAGTGAACAATGCAGAGAAATAGAGGGAAACAATAGAATGGGAAAGACTAGAGATCTCTTCAAGAAAACTGGAGATATCAAGGGAATATTTCATGAAACGATGACTATGATAAAGGACAGAAATGGCAAGGATATAACAGAAGCATCAGAGATAAAGAAGAGGTGGCAAGAATACACAGAATAATAATACAAAAAAGGTCTTAATCACCCAGATAACCATGATGGTGTGGTGACTCAGTTAGAGCCAGACATCCTCAAATGTGAAGTCAAGTGGGCCTTTTAGGAAGCATTACTATGAACAAAGCTAGTGGAGGTGATGGAATTTCAGCTGAGCTATTTCAAACCCTAAAAGATGATGCTGTTAAACTGCTGCACCTAATATGCCAGCAAATTTGGAAAACTCAGCAGTGGCCAGGACTGGAAAAGTCCGTTTTCATTCCAATCCCAAAGAATGGCAATGTCAAAGAACATTGAAACTACCATACAACTGTGCTCATTTCACATGTGAGCAAGGTAATGCTCAAAGTCCTCCAAGCTAGGTTTCAACAGTATGTGAACTGAGAAATTCCAGATGTACAAGCTGGATTTAGAAAAGGCAGAGGAACCAGAGATCAAATTGTCAACATATGCTGGATCATCGAAAAAGCAAGGGAATTAAAAAAAAAATCTATTTCTGCTTCACTAACTACACTAAAGCGTTTGATTGTGTGGATCACAACAAACTGGAAAATTCTTAGAGATGGGAACACCAGAACACCTTACCTGTCTCCTGAAAACCCTATATGCAGGCCAAGGAGCAACAGAATGGGACATGGAGCAACAAAGTAGTTCAAAATTTGGAAAGGAGTACATCATGGCTGTATACTGTCACTCTGCTTATCCAACTGATATGCAGAGCACATCACACGAAATAATGAGCTGGTTGGTTCACAAGCTGTAATCAAGATTGCTGGGAGGAATATCAACAACCTCAGATATACAGATGATACCACTCTAATAGCAGAAAGTGAAGAGGAACTAAAGAGCCTCTTGATGAGGATGAAAGAGGGAAGTGTATTCAGGATGGAGAACACATGTATACCTGTGGTGGATTCATGTTGATGTATGGCAAAACCAATACAATATTGTAAAGTAATTAACCTCCAATTAAAATAAATAAATGTATATAAAAAAAGATTTTTTTAAAAAGCTGTCTTAAAACTCAACATTCAAAAAATGAAAATCATGACATCCAGTCTCATCATTTCCTGGCAAAAGAAGGGGAAAAAGTAGAAACAGTGACAGATTTTATTTTCTTGGGCTCCAAAATCACTGCAGATGGTGACTGTAGCCATGGAATTAAAAGACGCTCCTTGGAAGAAAAGCTATGACACACATAGACAGCACAAAAAAAGCAGAGACATTACTTTGTCGACAAAGGTCAGTCTAGTGGAAGCTATGGTTTTTGCAGTAGTCATGTACAGATATGACAGTTGAACCGTAAAGAAGACTGAGCACTGAAGAACTGATGCTTTTGAATTACAGTGCTGGAGAAGACTCTTGAGAATCTCTTGGACAGCAAGGAGATCAAAATAGTCAATCCTAAAGGAAATCAACCTTGAATATTCACTGGAAGGACTGATGCTGAAGCTGAAGCTCCAATACTTTGGCCACCTGATGTGAAGAGCCGACTCACTGGATAAGACCCTGATAGTAGGAAAGATTGAAGGCAAAAGGAGAAGGGGGCAGCAGAGGATGAGATGGTTGGATGGCATCACCAACTCAGTGGACATGAGTCTGAGCAAACTCTGGGAGATAGTAAAGGACAGGGAAGCCTGGCATGCTGCAGTCAATGCAGCTGCAAAGAGTCGGACATGACTTAGCGTCTGAACAACAAGAACAACCATCTTGGTAAACAATGTGGCTAACTGGGTATATTATCTGTTTAGGAATCAGCAATTTCAACTCTATGTATACACCCTAGAAAGTTGCATGCTACAATAATGTTTATATTAATAACAGCATGTTTATAACAGATGACTGACTGAGCAAGCACACACACACACAATAAATAACATTCAAACAACATTTAAATTGTGTTCCAGTCAACTGACTATGTTATACCAAGGAAAATTACTTAGCTACATCCATACAAAAATATGATTGAATCTCACAAATTCAATGTTAAAAATAATAAGCAATAATGTAATAAGTTTTTGCATAACTTTGTCATTTAGGAATGTAAAAATAATCAGTAAAACTACAAAGGAGGGAAATGTTATCACGACAGTCAAGACAGCGCTTATCTCTGGAGAGGATGTAACGGGACTGCCCTCAGGAAAGAGCACGTAGTTGAGGAAGTACTTTTCATGTAACTGCACTGTTTTATTTCTTGACCTAGGTAGAGATTACTGGCACCCCACTCCAGCACTCTTGCCTGGAAAATCCCATGGCCGGAGGAGCCTGGAAGGCTGCAGTCCATGGGGTCGCTGAGGGTCGGACACGACTGAGCGACTTCACTTTCACTTTTCACTTTCATGCATTGGAGAAAGAGATGGCAACCCACTCCAGTGTTCTTGCCTGGAGAATCCCAGGGGCGGGGGAGCCTGGTGGGCTGCCGTCTGTGGGGTCGCACAGAGTCGGACACGACTGAAGTGACTTAGCAGTAGCAGCAGGTAGAGATTACAATGGTTGTTGCTTTATAATTACTCATTAAAATGCTCACATTTTATGTATTTTTCTGTATGTGTACTTCAGTATAAGACAAATATATTGTAAAGGGAGTGATGAAAAAGTATAATGGGTTCTTAGAAGAGATTAATAACAAGTATTAGGACACTGACAGTACTAATTTTAGAAGCAGCAGTAAGTTTAGGAAGGTTTTTTTTTTTCCCCCCATTCAGGAAGGAAAGTGATTTAGTTGAACTTAGGGAAGTGTTTAGCAGTCGCTGAAAAGAATTTTACTAATATTTCATTACAACCCAGAAATTATTTATTGAAGCTGCATTTGAACTACAGAAACTTCCAGGTAAAATGGGAGAATAAGCCTTTGCACTAATATCTAATGAAACAAAATATATAAACTATGACGCGGTACCACCTCACAGTAGTCAGAATGGCCATCGCTAAAAAGCCTACCAAGAACAAATGCTGGAGAGGATGTGGTAAAAAGGAAACCTTCCTACATTGTTGGTGGGAATGCAAATTGGTGCAGCCACTATGGAGAACAGTATGGGGGTTCCTTAAAAAAACAAAAATAAAAATTACACTTGACACAGGAATCCCACTCCTGAGCATACACCTGGAGGACACAATAATTCCCAAAGATACATGCACCCCCATGCTCATTACAGCACCATTTACAATAGCCAGGACATAGAGGCAGCCTAAATGTCCATCAGCAGAGGAATGGATGCAGAAGAAGCGGCACTTATATACAATGGAATATCGCTCAGCCACTAAAAGGAATGAAACCGTGCCGTGTTCAGAGATGCGGATGGACCTAAAGACTGTCAGACAGAGTGAAGTCAGTCAGAAAAAGAAAGATATTGCATATTAAGGCATACATGTGGAATCTATAAAAATGGAACAGATGAACCTATCTGCAAAGCAGAAATAGAGACACAGACATAGAGAACAAATGTATGGACTCCAGTGGGGAGAGAGGGAAGGTGGGATGAATTGGGAGATTGGAATTAACACTATAATGAGAACCTACTGTATAGCACAGAAAATTCTACTCAATGCACTGTGGTGACCTAAATGGGAAGGAAATCCAAAAAAGAGTGGATATATGTATACACTCAGCTGATTCACTTTTCTGTACACCTGAAACTAACACAACATTGTAAAGAAACTATATGCCAATAAAAATTTTTTTGAAAGAAAGAAATAACATACAACTTAAAAAAATTTTTTTCCACTGAGATAACCTCTCAGGTTTTCCTTTGAATTTAGATTTTGCTATCGCTATTATACTTTCAATTGAATTTTATACCAACCCATGAGACTAGTTGAGCCCCACCATATGGCCCCACTATAAGAGCCACCAAGCAGATGACCCACAAACTGCAGAAAAATTATACCAAAGAAATTCTCGCACTGTTAAGAAAGTTCTAGAATCCACAACAGATTTTCCAACCTGGGGATCTGGCAAAGGGATGGAGAACCCCCAGGAATTTGACTTTGGAGGCCAGTGGGATTTCATTACAGAACTTGCACAAGACTAGGGAAACAGACTCTTGGGGGGCACAAACAAAACCTTATGTGCACCAGGGCCCAGGAGAAAGGAGCAATGTTCCCATAAGAGACTGAGCCAGACTTGCTTATAAGTGTCCAGGAGCCTCCGGTGAAGGTGTGGGTCAATAATGGCCTGCTGCAGAGTTAGGGGCACTGAATACAATCCTGTAGCCATAAGTCATTTTGAAGAAGGCATTGCTGGCATTACTCCTACAAAGTTTGGCCTCAGGCCAAACACCCACCCATCAGCAGAAAATTGGATTAAAGATTTACTGAGTATAGCCTAGTAAACTAAGACCATGGCATCCGGTCCCATTACTTCATGGCAAATAGTTGGGGAAACAATGGAAACCGAGAGACCTTATTTTTGGGGGCTCCAAAATCACTGCAGATGGTGACTGCAGCCAGGAAATTAAAAGACACTTACTCCTTGGAAGAAAAGTTATGACCAACCTAGACAGCATATCAAAAAGCAGAGACATTACTTTGCCATCAAAGGTCCATCTAGTCAAGGTTAAGGTTTTTCCAATAGTCATGTACAGATGTGAGAGTTGGACTATAAAGAAATATGAGCACTGAAGAATTGATGCTTTTAAACTGTGGTGTTGGAGAAGATTCTTGAGAGTCTCTTGGACTGCAAGGAGATCCAACTAGTCCATCCTAAAGGAAATCAGTTCAGAATATTCATTGGAAGGACTGATGCTGAAGCTGAAATTGTGAAGAACTGATTCACTGGAAAAGACCCTGATGCTGGCAAAGATGGAAGGCAAGAAGAGGAGGGGACAACAGAGGATGAGAATGTTGGATGTCATCAACATGAGTTTGAGTAAGCTCCAGGAGTTAGAGATGGACAAGGAAGCCTGGCATGCTGCAGTCCACAGGGTTGCAAAGAGTCAGACATGACTGAGAGACTGAACTGAACTGAGCATGGCCCCACCCATCAGAACTACACCCAGATTCCCCCACAGTCAGTCTCTCCTATCAGGAAGCTTCCACAAGCCTCTTATCATTATCCATCACAGGGCAGACAGAATGAAAACCACAAACACAGAAAACTAACCAACTGATTACATGGATTACAGCCCTATCAAACTCAGTGAAACTATGAGCCATGCCGTGTAGGGCCACCCAAGACGGATGGGTCATGATGGAGAGTTCTGACAAACCACTTCAGTATTCTTGCCTTGAGAACCCCATGAACACTATGAAAAGGCAAAAATATATCACACTGAAAGATGAACTCTGTAAGTTGGTAGGTGCCCAGTATGCTACTGGAGAACAGTGGAGAAATAACTCCAGAAAGAATGGTGTGATGGAGCCAAAGCAAAAACACCACCGAGCTGTGGATGTGACTGGTGATGGACGTAAAGTGCAATGCTGTAAAGAGCAATATGCATAGGAAACTGGTATGTTAGGTCCATGAATCAAAATTAGAAATGGTCAAATAGGAGATGGCAAGAGCGAGCATTAACATTTTAGGAATCAGTGAACTAAAATGGACTGGAATGGGTGAATTTAATTCAGATGACCATTATATCTACTACTGTGGGCAAGAATCCCTTAGAAGAAATGGAGTAGCCTTCATAGTCAACAATGGAGTCCAAATTGCAGTACTTGGGTGCAATCTCAAAAATGACAGAATGATCTCTGTTTCCAAGGCAAACCATTCAGTATCACAGTAATCCAAGTCTATGCCCCAACCACAAATGTCGAAGAATCGAAGCTGAACAGTTCTATGATGACATACAAGACCATCTAAAACTAACACCAAAAAAAGTTCCTTTCATTGTAGGGTACTGGAATGCAAAAGTAGGAACTCAGGAGATACCTGGAGTAACAGGCAAGTTTGGCTTTGGAGTACAAAATGAAGCAGGGCAAAGGCTAATAGTTTTGCCAAGAGAACGCACTGGTCATAGCAAACACCCACTTTAAGCAACACAAAAGATGACTCTACACATACACATCACCGATATCTATGTGTATTGATGGTCAATACCAAAATCAGATTAATTATATTCTTTGCAGCCAAAGATGGAGAAGCTCTATGCAGTCAGCAACAACAAGACTGGGAGGTGACTGTGGCTCAGATCATGAATTCCTTATTGCCAAATTCAGACTTAAATTGAAGAAAGTAGGGAAAACCACTAGACCATTCAGGTATGACCTAAATCAAATCCCTTATGACTATACAGAGAAAGTGATAAATAGATTCAAGGGATTAGATCTGATAGACAGAGTGCCTGAAGAACCATGGATGGAGGTTCGTGACATTGTACAGGAGGCAGTGACCAAGACCATCCCCAAGAAAAAGAAAGGCAAAAAGGCAAAATGGTTGTCTGAAGAGGCCTTAAAATAGCTGAGAAAAGAACAGAAGTGAAAGGCAAAGGAGAAAAGGAAAGATATACCCACCTGAATGCAGAGTTCCAAAGAATAGCAAGGAGGGATAAGAAAACCTTCCTAAGTGATCAATGCAAAGAAACACAGGAAAATGACAGAATGGGAAAGACCTCTTCAAGAAAATGAGAGATACCAAGTGACTATTTCATGCAAAGATGGGCACAATAAAGGACAGAAATGGTATGGACCTAACAGAAGCAGAAGATATTAAGAAGAGGTGGCAAGAATACACAGAAGAACTATACAAAAAAGATCTTTACAACCCAGATAACCACAATGGTGTGGTCACTCACTTAGAGCCAGACATCTTGGAATGCAAAGTCAAGTGGGCCTTAGGAAGCGTCACTACAAACAAAGCTAGTGGAGCGGATGGAATGCCCGCTGAGCTATTTCAAATCCTAAAAGATGATGCTGTTAAAGTGCTGCACTCTATATGCCAGCAAATTTGGAAAACTCAGCAGTGGCCACAGGACTGGAAAAGGTCAATTTTCATTCCAATCCCAAAGAAAGGTAATGCCAAAGAATGTTAACAGTACTGCACAATTGCACTCATCTCACAGGCTAGCACAGTAATGCTCAAAATTCTTCACCAGTACGTGAACCAAGAGCTTTCAGATGTTCAAGCTGGATTGAGAAAAGACAGAAAAAACAGAGATCAAGTTGCCAATATCCATTGGATCATTGAAAAAGCAAGAGAGTTCCAGAAAAACATCTACTTCTGTTTTACAGACTACGCCAAAGTCTTTGACTGTGTGGATCGAAACAAACTGTGGAAAATTCTTAAAGAGATGGGAACACCAGACCACCTTACTTGCCTCCTGAGTGTTCTGTATGCAGGTCAAGAAGCAACAGTTAGTACTGGACATGGAATAGCAGACTGGTTCCAAATTGGGAAAGGAGTAAATCAAAGCTGTATATTGCCACCCTGCTTATTTAACTTCTATGCAGAGTACATCATATGAAATGCCAGACTGGATGAAGCACAAGCTGGAATCAAGATCACCAGGAGAAACAGCAATAACCTCAGATATGCAGATGACACCACCCTCATGGCAGAAAGCGAAGACCTAAAGAGCCTCTTGATGGAAGGAAAAGAGGAGAGTGAAAAAGCTTGCTTAAAACTCAGCATACAAAAGACAAAGATCATGGCATCTGGTCCCATCAATTCAAGACAAAATGATGAGAAAACAATAGAAACAGTGTCAGACTTTATTTTACTGGGCTTCAAAATCACTGTAGATGGTGGCTGCAGCCATGAAATTAAAAGACCCTTGCTCCTTGGAAGAAAAGCTATGATCAACCTAGACAGACTATTAAAAAGCAGAGATGTTACTTTACTGACAAAAGTCTGTTTAATCAAAGCTATGGATTTTCCAGTAGTCATGTATGGATGTGAGAGTCGGACCATAAAGAATGCTGAGTGCCAAAGAATTGATGCTTTTGAACTGTGGTGTTAGAGAAGACTCTTGAGACTCTCTTGGACAACAAGGAGATCCAACCTGTCCATCCTAAAGGAAATCAGTCCTGAATGTCCATTGGAAGGACTGATGCTGAAGCTGAAGCTCCAATTCTTTGGCCACCTGATGCGAAGAACTGACTTACTGGAAAAGACCCTGATTCTGAAAAAGATTGAAGGAAGGAGGAGAAGGGGATGACAGAGGATGAGATGGTTGGATGGCATTACCAACCTGACGGACATGAGTCCAAGCAAGCTCCGGGAGTTGGTGATGAACAGGGAAGCGTGGCATGATGCAGTCCATGGGGTCACAAAGAGTCAGACACAACTGAGCAACTGAACTGAATTGAACTGAACTGATGAGACTAGTTTGTATTACTGGTTTCTCACATCAGTTTTCCTTCAGGGGCTTTTTCTCCTTGATGATTATAAGTATGGTAGTAATATTTAATATACTTAGACACACTTCTACTTGGAGACATCTGAATGCATTTCCAATTTATTTGTATTTAATTTTTATTAATGAATTTTTGTTTTTCCTAGTCTTATACTTCTAATATGATGGCAGATACCTTCATTCAAAGTCTTTCTTTGCATCCCTGCCTTGAAAGCTACCTTTTGATTTTGAATCTGGGGAAACTAAGCTTGTGTTCTTTCAAGCTAAGCTTAGACTTTTGCTATGCCTCCGAATTTCTGTTGGAGATAAATCCAAGTTCCTCCTTTTTATTCTACTTGGATTCATATGGGTATTTTTCAACTTTACCTCTGCTGGATATGAGTCACTTTTCAAAAGGCTTGGGTATCTATCTTTTAATTTTTCTTCTGGTAGAAAGAAGAGATTTTTCATTTTTTTCACTGGCATGGCTTCTTGTCGGTGTTCCTCTAAAGGTGGTATTTGGTTCTCCTCTGTTATTGACAGCCTAGGAATAGTGGACAGTGGAGTATCTGTTTCCTTTGATGGCATGTCAGTTTTAGGAGCAACAACACTTGAATCATCTTTACTTGACTGGTTCAAAGTTGGTAGAGTCAGGCCTTTCTTATCATCATTATCCAGTAACTGGAAAATATATCAATAAGACAAGCTACCAATTAATCATTACCAATTAAAAATATTTAAAACTAACAAAACTGGACTTAAAATCATTTATACTTTTATCCTTTATTATAAAAGTTACCATCGATATTTGTAAATTATTACATTCCTTAAGAGTTGAGAAATTCTCTACTTGCCTGCCACCATGGACTACAGAGATTATCCATAAAATGATCATATTGCATTATAAAGTAGTAGTTCTCATATATTCATGTTTTATAAATCAGCAACATCTCAAGGAAAATCAAGGTGTCTGATATTTTACTGTTATTATACTATCACCAATATATCATAACAAAAGAAATTTTAATAGCAAAATAATACAAATAACAATATCATAAAAATCACAATTATATAATAAAAGAAATTTTAATAGTAAAATATTACAAGTAATAGTATCATAAAAGAAAGGATAAAAGTCTGTTAAGACAAGTAAATTTAGCTGTATGAGAAGTTCCCTATATTGCCTTTTTTGTCTCTTCTTGGACTATGGAAAACAGTGTATATTGACTCTTCAACTGGTATTTGGGGAGCCAGTGGCCCAAGAATAGAAATCATTAAATCCTATTTGTCAAGGAGTACAAAAGAACCTTTTATATTTATTGGTTTCCATAGGGGTCCACTGGCTTTTGGAATTGATACCTTCTGTAAAATTAGCTAAAAGTAAATAATACTCGATGGACGTGAGTCTGAGTGAACTCCGGGAGATGGTGATGGACAGGGAGGCCTGGCGTGCTGCAATTCATGGGGTTGCAAAGAGTCGGACACGACTGAGCGACTGAACTGAACTGAACTGAAATATATTATAAAATATAGACTATTATTATGGAGATTGCATATTACAGGGAGTATATAGTTACAGAGAAAAAGTACAGAATGTAGTTAGGTCTGTGGCATCCATATCTGAGATATAGAACTTCATGTGTTTTTTTTTTTAAACTTGTTTCCCCCTGGTGTGTAAACACCTTTTGTCCCCTATAGTCATATATACTTAAAAGTGTTACAATTTAATGCTGAAACTTCCCCTTTAACGGTATAATTTAACTTAAATGAATCACATAACTGTACAAATATTGCTTATCAGAAATAACCATGAAGACTAAATAACTTCTTGAGTGCTTTTTTCCTTCCATCTATAAATATTTTCTGTTTATAAATATTTCACCTCTTTATAAACAGTAACTATTAGAAGTTCTCTTTCAAGGTTCCTTACCTCACTTGGAATAGTCTCAGCTTCCTCCTTTATAAGAGAGATACCTGTTAAGAAATTTATAGAAGTATTTTATTATATATAAAATAACATTATGGATTAATAAAACATCATTACAATTTTTCTCACCAAGAATAAGAGCAATTTAAATCAAAGCAGCTATTCAAACATAGACACTACATAGTCATAAAAACAGGCTGATGAATCTCTAGGAAGATGGAGGAGTAAATGAACAAGTATAAAGTGAAAAAGTATAATATGATAACATTTCAGATACATCAATATAAGACATTGAAACAGGCATATAATATTGGTTGTTCAGTCACTCAGTCATGTCCAACTATTTGCAAACCAATGGACTGCAGCCTGCCAGGCTTCCCAGTCCTTCACCACCTCTCAGAACTTGCTCAAACTCATGTCCATTGAGTTGGTGATACCATCCAACCATTTCATCCTTAGTCATTTCCTTCTCCTCCTGCCTTCAATCTTTCCCAGCATCAGGGTCTTTTCTAATGAGTCAGCCCTTTGCATCACGTAGACAAAGTACTGGGGCTTCAGCTTCAGCATCAGTCCTTCCAATGAATATTTAGGACTGATTTCCTTTCAGATTGATTGGTTTGATCTCCTTGAAGAATGACACCACAGTTCAAAGTCGGAGAAGAGTTTTCTCTGACACCACAGTTCAAAAGCATCGATTCTTTTGGTGCTCAGGCTTTTGTATGGTCCAACTCTCACATCCATACATGACTACTGGAAAATCCATAGACTTGACTAGATGGATCTTTGTCAGTAAAATAATATCTCTGCTTTTTAAAATGCTGTCTAAGTATGTCATAGATTTTCTTCCAAGGAGCAAGCATCTTTTAATTTCAGGGCTGCAATCACCATCTGCAGTGATTTTGGAGCCCAAGAAAATAAAGTCTGACACTGTTTCCATTGTTTCCCCATCTATTTTCCATGAAGTGATGGGACTAGATGCCATGATCTTTGTTTTTTGAATGTTGAGCTTTAAGCCAACTTTTTCACTCTCCTCTTTCACTTTCATCAAGAGGCTCTTTAGTTCTTCTTTGCTTTCTTCTATGAGTGTGGTATCATCTGCATATTGCTATTTCTCCTGGCAATCTTGATTCCAGCTCGTGCTTCATCCCGCCCAGCATTTCACATGATGTACTCTGCATAAAAGTTAAATAAGCAGGGTGACAATGTACAGCCTTGATGCACTCTTTTCCCAATTTGGAACCAGTCTGTTGTTCCATGTCCAGTTCTAACTGTTGCTTCTTGACCTGCATACAAGTTTCTCAGGAGGCAGGTAAGGTGGTGTGGTGTTCCCGTCTCTTTAAGAATTTTCTAAAGTTTGTTGTGATCCACACAGTCAAAGGCTTTAGCACAGTCAAGGAAGCAGAAGTAGATGTTTTCCTGGAACTCTCTTGCTTTTTCTATGATCCAATGGATGTTGGCAATTTGATCTCTGGTTCTTCTGCCTTTCTAAATCCAGCCTGAACATCTGAAAGTTCTCGGTTCATGTACTATTGAAGACTAGCTTGGAGAATTTTGAGCATTACTTTGCTAGCATGTGAAATGTGTGTAATTGTGCGGTAGTATGAACATTCTTTTGGATTGCCTTTCTTTGGGATTGGAATGAAAACTGAGTATATCTTGGTAAAAATCAAGAGGAAATAAAATAAATCCCAGATGGTTAGTGATAAGGTTGGGACTGGAAAAAGAGATTAGAATAAGGCTGTATATAACCAAAAAACTAGGACCTTTCAACAGAGGCTAACTGAAGCACTTACAAAATCTTCCTAGAAACATAAAATATTCCTAGAAATACACAGGCCTTCCCTGGTGACTCAGTCAGTAAAGAGTCTGCCTGCAGTGCGGGAGACCCAGGTTCAGTTCCTGGGTTGGGAAGATTCCCCTGGAGAAGGAAATAGCAACCTACTCCAGTATTCTTGCCTGGAGAATTCCATGGACAGAGGAGCCTGGTGGACTGCAGTCTATGGGGTCACAAAGAGTCAGACACAACTGAGTGACTAACACTTTCACTTTCACTTTAGAGATAGAAACAATACATATTTAGCAAAGAAAAAAAGTCTAAAAGGGAAAGGGATTAAATACAGAGATAAAATGGAATGCCCAAGTCTAATAAAAACAGAATTTATTAAGGTCACTATTAGCTGCATGACTACTGTCAGCTCATTTTTCTGAACCTTGGTTTTCTCACAAGTAAGTCAGACTAGAGACAGTTTATCTTATAGGAATGGTACAAGTATACATAACGTGGGCAACAACATGGCTTAAAGCTTGAGCTCTTGGATCAAACAGACAAGGTTCAAATAAATGGCTATGTGATCTCTCACTGACTTGATCTTCAGTTTTCTCATCTGTAAAAATGTGGATAAATAATAATAGCATCCTCAGTTAACTGCTGTGAGGACTGATTTATATAATCCAAGTAACATGCCTGGAACATAGTGATCAGTAAATCACTTAGCTGTAACTACAGGTAACTATTGGAATGCCAAAAGGAAAGAAGTCACCAGAGGATCCAATGGGACCTGAAATAAACTCCTAGGATAATTGAAAAAAATTAAAGAAAAAATAAAGATAGCAACCACTAGTGAGTGAGAAAGGTTAACCTCCAATATGCAACAGTGATATTAAAGAGGGAAGCTATGATTCTGCTACAACCTAAAACTTGAGTTAAAGGGCAGATTAAAGATGAAATAGCTCTGCTAGGCTGGTTGATCCTCAGAGGTTAGGAAATGAATATACCAAAGTCTGAGGTAGCTGGAGAAGTAGAATTAGATAAATAACCTGTGGCCAAAACTTATAACAATAAATCATTAATCCACATCAGCAGAATCCAAGATTTTAAAGATAGAGTATCATGCATCTATTTTAACTTACTAAGTGAATCTTTTAATAGATTTGTCTTAAAGCTGCATGAACAGTATCTTTTATTAATTAAATATATTACTGATAATTTGTGGAGAAGGAAATGGCAATCCACTCCAATGTTCTTGCTTAGAGAGTCCCATGGACAGAGGAGCCTGGTGGGCTGCAGTCCATGGGGTCCCACAGGATCAGGCACGACTGAAGCGACTTAGCATGCACACATGCACTGATAATTTGTATGACATTCCCAGATTTAATGCTAACTTTATTTCCTGTCCAACTTTTTCCCATTCCCTTTCTCTTACACACACACACACACCCTCCACATAAAAGAAATCAGTAGGTCTACAGTTAACAATGTTCAACAACATACCTTTTCATAGACTATAGATAAGATTTAACTTTTTTCTTGTCCTTAAAGGAGGAAAGGAGTATCAAAAATAAAAATAATTCTTTATTGGGTCTAATTCTTTTCTTTGGAGTGTTACAAAATAAATACTATATACCAAGACTATAATGAAATGTATTTTTATTCCCTAGCAAAAAATGAAATCTACTTAAAGCAGATTACTGGTTTTCTTTTTTGTGATATAACCACCCTGTTTTAATTATCTTAATAATAAATACAAAAGTAAATTAGTTATATAACCTGATGTTACAGTATCTGTAGGTCTCTCTTCCAATTGGCTTTCTAGTATCTCATTGATATTACTTTCCTAGAAGGAAAAAAAAAAAAGAAAACATATTGGAGAAATGTTTAAAGAGCTAAAACATTTTTCTCTGCCTTCATAACTTCTTTTAACACTTAAAAAATTATAGAAGACAAGACGACTATGGGTTTGTGAGAAAAGCAAACAGTACTATTTTAAATAGTACTGTTTAAATAGTACTAACACCCTGGCTAGGAGTTGATGTTCCAGGGAGAGGAGAGCCAAGAATTGATAGGGTTTCTGAATGCTGAATGCATGAGAGAAAAAGATTACAAGACAAATGACATCATGTTTAATTTCAGGGGGTGTAAGAGGATATCCCCAGGAAACAGATCAGTTGTTTACTGGAATTCATTACAGTCTATCAACTGCAAAGTGCTATGGATCTTTAAAAAATTTTAAGGAGAATTATAAAGTGGAGTGACCACTGGCTCTAATAAAATACTGACTTTTCAATGAGAACCCAAAGTCCAAAGTCCCTTAACCGAAAAGTCTCCCAATTTCCCTAAAATGCAAATTCTGTATTAGCAAATGCTAACTGATTCATCTTATAGCACAATCCTGCCCAATTATCTCAGAGGCTTTGAAAAACATGAATATGTTTTTAAAAATATGTTTAATTACCATTTCAAGGCTGTGATTTTAGTTAACATTTTCTTTATTCACTGAAATCCCCATGAATCCTTTACAGCCAGATCAAAATTTATATATTAGATTGTACTTCTAAATATTAAGCCTTACTTATCTATCTGATAAGGGTCTAGTATCCAAAATGTATAAATAACTCTTACAACTCAACAATAAAAATACAAATAGCTAAATTTAAAAAATAACCAAAAATATAAATAAAAATTTATTCAGAGAAGATATACAAATGGCCAGTATTCACATGAAAAGTTGTTCTCATCATGGGTCATTAAAGAAATACAAATGAAAACTACAATGAGATACTACTTCAAACCCACCAGGATGGCTATAATTAAATAAAAAAAAAAATAACAAGTTTTGTAGAAGACATGGACCCCTCATACATTGCTGGTTAAATGTAAAATTATGAAGCTGCTGTGGAAAAGTTTGTCAGTTTCTGAAAAAGTTAAACAGAATTATGATACGATTTAGCAATTGCACTCTTAAATATATACACAAAAGAATTAAAAGCATACATTTACACAAAAAGCTGCACATGACTGTTCATAGCAGCATCATACATAATAGCTAAAAAGTGAAAACAACCAAATGTCCATTAACTAATGAGTGGATAAAAAATGAGGTATATCCATACAATGAAATATTTGGCAATGAAATGAAGTATTAATACATGCTACAATAGGAATAAAACTTGAAAACACTATACTAAGTGAAAGAAGTAAGTCACAAAGGACCGTATATTGTATGGTTCCATTTGTATGAAATATCTACAACAAGCAAATCTATAGAGACATAAAGTACATTAGTTACTGTTAGGGCTGGTGGGGCATGGAGGGTTTGGAGGTTATAGGCCAAGAGGTATGGGGTTTCTTTTAGGGGTAATAGTAATACCCTCAAATTTATTACAACAATGGATGTACAACTGTATGAATATACACTGAATTGTACACTTAAAATGGGTGAACGGTATAGTATCTGAATTATATCTCAACAAAGCTGTTAAAAACTAAACCTTATAAGTAATCAATATTTACTGAATGTCACACTATCAGAATATGAAAGTATAGAAACTATGCTCAAAATCCTTCAAGCTAGGCTGCAGCAGTGTGTGAACTGAGAACTTCCAGATGTAAAAGCTGGATCCAGAGATCAAATTGCCAGCATACACTGCTGCTAAGTCACTTCAGTCGTGTCCGACTCTGTGCGACCCCATAGACGGCAGCCCACCAGGCTCTCCTGTCTCTGGGATTCTCTAGGCAAGAACACCAAGAGTGGGTTGCCATTTCCTTCTCCAGCGCATGAAAGTGAAAAGAGAAAGTCACTCAGTCGTGTCTGACTCTTAGCGACCCCATGGACTGCAGCCTACCAGGCTCCTCTGTCCATGGGATTTTCCAGGCAAGAGGACTGGAGTGGGGTGCCATTGCCTTCTCCGCAACATACACTAGACCATAGAAAAAATAAGAGAATTCTAAAGAAAAACATCTGCTCCATTGACTGTGCTAAAGCCTTTGACTGCATGGATTACAACAAACTGTGGAATATTCTTAAAGAGATGGGAATACTAGACCACATTACCTGCCTCCTGAGAAACCTGTATGCAGGTCAAGAGGCAACAGTTGGTATTGGACATAGAACAATGGACTGGTTCCAAATTAGGACAGAAGTACGTCAAGGCTGTATATTGTTACCCTGCTTATTTAATTTTTATGCACAGTACATCATGTGAAATGCTGGGCTGGATGAAGCACAAGCTGGAATCAAGATTGCCGGGAGAAATATCAATAACCTCAGATATGCAGATGACACCACCCTTATGGCAGAAAGTGAAGAGCCTCTAGATGAAAGTGAAAGAGGAGAGAGAAAAAGCCAGCTTAAAACTCAACATTCAAAAAACAAAGATCATGGCATCTGGTCCCATCACTTCATGGCAAATAGATGGGGAAACAATGGAAACAGTGAGAGACTTTATTTTCTTGGGTTTCAAAATCGCTGCAGATGGTAACTGAAGCCATGAAATTAAAAGACGCTTGCTCCTTGGAAGAAAAGCTATATCTACATCTAGACAGCATGTTAAAAAGCATATTAAAAAAGAAGAGACATTACTTTGCCAACCAAGGTCTGTATAGTCAAAGCTATGGTTTTTCCCAGTAGTCATGTATGGGTATGAGAGCTGGACCACAAAAAAAGCTGAGTACCAAAGAAGTGATGCTTTTGAATTGTGGTGATGAAGAAAACTTTTGAGAGTCCCTTGGACAGCAAGGAGATCAACCCAGTCAATCCTAAAAGAAATCAACCCTGAATATTCATTGGAAGGATTGATGCTAAAGCTGAAGCTCCAACACTTTGGCCACCTCATGCAAAGAGCCCACTCATTGGAAAAAATCCTGATGCTGGGAAAGACTGAGGGCAGGAGGAGAAGGGGATGACAGAGGATGAAATGGTTGGATGGCATCACTGATTTAGTGAACAAGAGTTTGAGCAAACTCTAGGAGATGGAGAAGGACAGGGAAGCCTGATGTGCTGCAGTTCATGGAGTTGTAAAGAGTCAGACATAGCAACTGAACAACAAGAGAGGGAAAAATAAGCAGTGTCTGATCATTATTTATTTAATTGGAGAAGAATTACTTTACAATATTGTGATGGTTTTACATCAATATGAATCAGCCGTGGTATACCTGTGCCCCGCCATCCTGAACCCCCTCCTACTTCCCTCCCTACACTATCCCTCGATGTTGTCACAGAGCACTGGCTTCGGGTGCCCTGCTTCATGCACTAGTTATCTGTTTTACATATAGTAATGTATGCGTCTCAGCGCTCTTCCATCAAGTCATCTCTCCCTCTCCTCCTCCCACTGAGTCCAAAGTCTGTTCTTTCCATCTGTGAGTACAGGGCAGCAAAGGAGACACAGACATAAAGAACAGGCTTTTGATCATTATTCTTAACTATCATAATTTTAAAATAAAACTCTATATATGAAACAATGCAGTGTGTTAATTACCTTAGGTTCCTTATGTTCTAATCCTGGGGTAAGAAGTCCTTCTAAATAGCTAGCTTTTTCTGCCCATGTACTTAGATGTCTATATTCTTTTTTCATTTTTTCCAGCCTAAAGAAAGAAATCAGTCACAGACTTAAAAGTGACAGAAGAATATATATGGTATGAATCAAAGAACAACATATACAGTATGATACATTTATATAAAGTTCTTAAAGAAAAAATCAACAATATATTGTTTAAGGACACAAGGGAAAAAGAATGATTACAATAAAATTCAGAGTAGTAGTTTCCTGGAGAGGGATGTAATCATATAAGGGCATATAAAACACATTATAATATTGGTAATGTTGTATTTCTTAACCCTATATTGTAAATATCTAGGCAATGGTCTTATTATTTTTAAGTTATACACATATATTTTAGGAATTATTCTATATATATGTCTCATTATGTAACCAAGATATACATATTTTTTAAATTATTCAGTACATATATATCTTCAGTATTAAAATAAATAAAAAGACAAGAATTTTGTTTCTAATCCAAGAAATTTATAATTGTCAAGAATTAAATGGAAAAGAGGAAACGTTTCTCAATTTATTTCATGAGGACACTGATCTTGATAATAAAGCATAACGACATTACAAAAAAGGAAAATTAGTTTAATTTCACTCACAAACATAGATGCAAATCTTACAAATAAAATACAATTTTAGTACAAAAAAATCTAGTGGTATAAGGAAAAGATAATATACCATGAACAAGGTGGCTTTATTCCAGGAATATAGGGATATTTTGACATTAACAATAAAACATATAATTTACATACAACTTAGCTGATTAAAAGAGAAAAATAATTTGACAAAATCCCATGGCCATTTATGATTAAAATAAAAAACTCACAGAAAACAAAGAAGAGAAGGAAATAATTTACTTTATTTGGTATAAGACATCAGAAAAAAAAACTACATAAATAATGTGTTTGGCTTTTTAATGCTATGAGCTTTGCCATGAAAGATCCTAAACAAAATAAAGATATCCACTATTTATAACAGACATTAACTGGAGCTTCTAGCCAGCACAGAATGACAAGAAAACAAAGTTACGGATTAAGGATTGGGAACAAAGAAACAGCTGTTATTACTTACAGATGATTGTTTAAATAAATCCCCCCAAATGATACCACAATAAAGTATTATGAATATAAAAGTTTTATAAAACAAGGAAAATTCCAAGATGATGATAGAAGCAGTGACAGTAGAGTTTTTGAATCTTCCCAAATATCTACATAAAAACTCACAGTATCTGGCCAGCATACCCCAAAACTTACAGGCAACATTTACAACAAAATCATGTGACAAGGTTTTCCTATTAACCCCATACACATAAGACTTCCATGGTATCAGTGAATATCTGGGAGAAAGCAACGGGTATAACAGGGGCATCTGATGAACGTGAGAATAAGTCATCCCCAAACAGCCAACAGGCAGTCACAAGAAAGCCCAGCCAGCCAGTTTGAGAATAGCAGTTGAAACTGGGAGGGTTTTGCTCACTCCGTTAGTGGATGAGTACAAAGGATTCATGATAAGAACTAAGAGGACTGGAGTAGTCTAACCACTGAGAATAATCAAAACTGACCAGCCAGGTCTCTGCTTTGAGATAGGGCTTGCAGAAATCTGGGTTTCCTACAATGTAGGCACATTCTTTAGCATCTGAACCACCAGGGAAGCCCCACTGTATTTTTAAACACCAAATAAAAACTTCAGAAGTGGGAGCTCTGTGAAACGAGAAGAGTTTTCTAAACCAAGTCTTCTACAAAAAATTCAGGAAAATAATTTCATATAAGACAAGCAATAGAGAATTATCAGGGCCGAAGTATTGGGTTGACCAAAAGGTTTGTTCATTTTTTCCCATAAGATGGCTCCAGCAGCACTTAGTGGTTCAGTTCAGTTCAGTTCAGTCACTCAGTCGTGTCTGACTCTTTGCGACCCCATGAATCACAGCACGCCAGGCCTCCCTGTCCATCACCAACTCCCGGAGTTCACTCAAACTCACGTCCATCGAGTCTGTGATGCCATCCAGCCATCTCATCCTCTGTCATCTCCTTCTCCTCCTGCCCCAATCCCTTCCAGCATCAGAGTCTTTTCCAATGAGTCAACTCTTCGCATGAGGTGGCCAAAGTACTGGAGTTTCAGCTTTAGCATCAATCCTTCCAAAGAACACCCAGGGTTGATCTCCTTCAGAATGGACTGGTTGGATCTCCTTGCAGTCCAAGGGACTCTCAAGAGTCTTTTCCAACACCACAGTTCAAAACTGTTGAATTCTTTGGCGCTCAGCTTTCTTCACAGTCCAACTCTCACATCCATACATGACCACTGGAAAAACCATAGCCTTGACTAGACGGACCTTTGTTGGCAAGGTAGTGTCTCTGCTTTTCAATATGCTATCCAGGTTGGTCATAACTTTTCTTCCAAGGAGTAAGCATCTTTTAATTTCATGGCTGCAATCACCATCTGCAGTGATTTTGGAGCCCCCCAAAATATAGTCTGACACTGTTTCCACTGTTTCCCCATCTATTTCCCATGAAGTGATGGGACCAGATGCCATGATCTTAGTTTTCTAAATGTTGACTTCTAAGCCAACTTCTTCACTCTCCTCTTTCACTTTCATCAAGAGGCTTTTTAGTTCCTCTTCACTTTCTGCCATAAGGGTGGTGTCATCTGCATATCTGAGGTTATTGATATTTCTCCCAGCAATCTTGATTCCAGCTGTGCTTCTTCCAGGCCAGCGTTTCTCATGATGTACTCTGCATAGAAGTTAAATAAGCAGGATGACAATATACAGCCTTGATGTACTCCTTTTCCTATTTGGAACCAGTCTGTTGTTCCATGTCCTGTTCTAACTGTTGCTTCCTGACCTGCATATAGGTTTTTCAAGAGGCAGGTCAGGTGGTCTGGCATTCCCACCTCTTTCAGAATTTTCCACAGTTTATTGTGATCCACACAGTCAAAGGCTTTGGTTACCTTCACTCAAAACAATTTTGTTGGACTGTATTGCGACAGTTGCTAAATAAGTATGCATTTAAACAATTATCAAAATTGGTGAACTTTTGTGTAGCCACTTTAATATTGAGGACAGAAGAAAAGCAACATTTTTGGCATATTCTGCTTCATTATTTCAAGAAAGGTAAGAACACAACAGAAACACAAAGATTTGTGCAGTATATGGAGAAGGTGCTGTGACTGATTGAACATGTCAAAAGCAGTTTGAGAAATTTTGTGCTAGAGATTTCTTGCCGATGATGCGCCACAGTTGGGTAGACAAGTTGGAGTAGATAGTAATCAAATCAAGACATAAATTAATCAATATTATATCATGTGGGAGGTAGCTGACATACTCAAAACATCCAAATCAAGCACTGAAAATCCACACGTTTGGTTATGTTCATCATTTTGATGTTTGGATTCCACATAAGTTAAGTGAAAAAATCCTAGACTGTATTTCCACACACAATTCCCTACTTAAAACACATCAAAAACATTCCATTTTTAAAACAAACTGTGATGGGCAATGAAAAGTCAATACTGCATAATAATATGGAATAGAAAAAAGATCATGGGGCAAGCAAAATGAACCACCACCAACCAACCACCAAAGGCCAGTCTTTATTCAAAGAAGGTGATGTTTTGTATATGGTGGGTTTGGAAGGAAGTTCCCTATTATGAGCTCCTTTTGGAAAACCAAATGATGAATTTCAATAAGTACATCTCCAATTAGATCAACTGATGGCAGCACTCAGCAGAAAGCATTTAGAATTAATCAACAGAACCACATAATCTTCCATCAGGATAATGCAAGACCACATGTTTCTGTGATGACAAGGAAAAAACTGTCATGGCTTGGCTGAGAAGTTCTGGTTCATCCTCTGTATTCACCAAACATCGCACCTTCGAATGTCCATTTATTTCAGTTTACAAAATTCTCTTAATGGAAAAAATTTCAATTCCTTAGAAGACTGTAAAAGGCACCTGGAACAATTCTTTGCTCAAAAAGATAAAAGAGTTGGGAAGATAGAATTATGAAGTCGTCTAAAAAATTGGAGAAGGAAGTAGAACAAAATGGTGAATACATTGTTCAATAAACTTCTTGGTAAAAATGAAAAATATGTCTCATTTTTTACATTAAAAAAAAACAAAGGATTTTTTTGGCCAATCCAATAGTTATAAGAAGAAGATAATACAGAGCAAAATAACATTTTTAGGTTGCCGAAATACACAAGAAAGATATCTGGGAGTCAGTGAGCAGAGGGGGGACCCATTCTTCTAGAAAGAAGGGGGTTGGGTGGTACTGCCATTCAAGAGAAGACAGAGCAACAGCCATCCATGTCACTGGAATCCAAACAAGCTGAGGTTCAGCAGGTGGAGCTCAGGGAGCCACTCTGAGTGGAGAAGCTGTTATGATGATCTAGTTGTGTTTTACTAAGCCAAGAATTGAAGAAATGTGTGCATTTCTGTTCAAGATGGTGAAAAAGCCTCTGAACTCATTCATCTCCTCCCAAAGATGCACCTAATCTACAGCTATGCAAGAAAGAAATCCAGAAATAGAAATCCTGCTTAAAGAAATCTAGAAATAGCTGAGCAACTCTGAAACACTGGACAAATGAAAGAAAACTCACAACAAAATGGGTAAGAGAGGCTGAGACACTTTCATCATAAACCCAACCCTGACATAATGCCATACAATTGGGAAGGAATCTACTTGAGGACAGAAAAGTTTGGACTCTACATCTAGTGCTCCAAGTTCAAGACTGTCACTTTAAAGACAGGCCCTGAAAACACCTTGCTAGGTCACACCTTGTGACCAGGAGACACACAAGGTTAAAAAATAAATAAATAGTTCTTAATGGGTTCACTAAGGGCTTGCCATACCTGTTTGCCCAAGGCTCAGCACAGTATAGGCAAATTTGTACATCTCCCAGTCCATCCCCAAAAAAAGCCTACTTGAATTCTGTAAAAGCTGCTGCTTGAGGGTCAGGCCTCTAATTTAGCAGGCTTCTAGGAGAAGGCGATGGCACCCCACTCCAGTACTCTTGCCTGGAAAATCCCATGGGTGGTGGAGCCTGGTAGGCTGCAGTCCATGGGGTCGCTAAGAATCAGACACGACTGAGCGACTTCACTTTCACTTTTCACTTTCATGCACTGGAGAAGGAAATGGCACCCCCACTCCAGTACTCTTGCCTGGAGAATCCCAGGGATGGGGGAGCCTGGTTGGCTTACATCTATGGGATTGCACAGAGCTGGACACCACTGAAGCGACTTAGCAGCAGCAGCAGGAAACCAGGGAAGCCAGCAGACTCCATATCTCCCTTCTCTCCTAGCCTGACCCAGATCACCAGTATCTCCAAGGAAAGTGCTTGTACACACAGTTGGCACCCCAGATTTTGGGGCTGCCATCGGAGGCACAGGTCCCCGGATTGCCTGACGTCATAGTTAACAGGGTTTTCATTTTCCGGTCCACAGGACTACAGCACACAAAGAAGAAGTTCTTAATGGGTACAAGAGCTACCAACCCTGTGCATATACACACAGACCCAGCACAGAGAGAACAGGAAAAAAAAGTCTTCCCAGTTTCTCCTTGGAAGGGTTCTAACTACATACTTTTCCAGCATCTACCTGGGGGTTCAGCCTTCCAATCATCCTGAATGTAGGTGCTGACTGAAGTCCTCCCGTTTGGGACACTGACAAGTCTTGACACACCCTCAAGTCTTGGGAGGGTCACTAAAAACAAAGAAGGTGACTGGGATAGTCACAAAGGTGTGAGGGACAACCAAGAACTTGGACTAGGCTGATAATAAGGTTCATTTCCTACATGAGACCACAATACCAAAACTAACAGAGGTGGTTGTTTTATCTAATGTTCAGGAACCAATATGGAGAGTTAGGAAAATGAAGTAAGAGAGGAGTAAGCCCTAAACAAAAGAATAAAACTCCAGAAACATAAGTTCCAAACAAAAGAACAAGATAAAACTCTAGAAACAGACAGAAATGAAACAGAGATAAGTGACTTGCCTGATGAAGAAATCAAAATAATGCTCATAAAGATGTTCATCAAGGTCAGAAGAAAAATTCATGAACAAAGTGAGAATTTCCCATAGAAACAGAAAATACTAGAAAGTATCAAACAGAAATCACAGAGCTGAAGAATACAATAACTGAACAAAAATTCAACAGAGAGATTAAGAACAAACCAGATAATTCAGAAGAAAGGGTCAGGGAATGCGAAGACAATGTAATGAAATTCATCCAATCAGAGAAGCAGAAAAGAATGAAAAAGAGAGAAGATAGCTTAAGGAACTTACAATAAACCATCAAGTAGACCAATATACTTATTACAGGGGAACTAGAAGGAGAGAGAAAGAAAGGGACAGATGCTTACTCAAAGAAATAACTGAAAACTTCCCCAACCAGAGGAAAGAGACACCAGATCAAGGAAGTCCAGATGGTTCCAAATAAAAGTAATTCAAAGAACTCACACTGAGACACATTAAAATTAAATTGCTAAAAATGAAAGACAAGGAGAGAATCTTAAAAGCAGCAAGAGAAAAACAACTTGCTATGTACAAAAAAGTCACCGTAAGACTATGAACAAATCTTTTAGCAGAAACTTTGTAGGCCAGAAGAAAGTGGCAATCTTACACCCAAAGTGCTAAAAGAATAAAATGGACAACTAAACAAATCAGCCAAAGACCATAACAAGAGACAAAAATGTCATGTTTACTAACAAGACATTGTAAATCAGTTCAGTTCAGTCACTCATTCGTGTCCGACTCTTTGCAACCCCATGAACCGCAGCATGCCAGGCCTCCCTGTCCATCACCAACTGCTGGAGTCTACCCAAACCCATGTCCATTGAGTCGGTGATGCCATCCAACCATCTCATCCTCCGTCGTCACCCTCTCCTCCTGCCCTCAATCTTTCCCAGCATCAGGGTCTTTTCCAATGAGTCAGCTCTTCGCATCAGGTGGCCAAAGTATTGGAGTTTCAGCTTCAACATCACTCCTTCCAATGAACATCCAGGACTGATCTCCTTTAGGAGGGACTGGTTGGATCTCCTTGCAGTCCAAGGGACTCCCAAGAGTCTTCTCCAACACCACAGTTCAAAAGCATCAATTCAATGGCTCTTAGCTTTCTTTACAGTCCAACTCTCACATCCATACACGACTACTGGAAAAACCATAGCCTTGACTAGACGGACCTTTGTTGACAATCAATTTACAATTGTAAATCAACCATATTCCAACAAAAATTATAAATAAATAAACTTTATTGAGGGCTTCCCAGATGGCATAAGTGGTAAAGAATCCACCTACATGCAGGAGACAAGAGATGCGAGTTTGATCCCTGAGTGGGGAAGAACCCCTGGCAACTCACTCCAGTATTTCTGCCTTCGGAATCCCATGGACAGATGGGCTTGGAAGGCTGCAGTCCATAGGTTTGGAGAGTCAGACACAACTGAAGCAACCAAGCACGCATGCACAAACGTTATTAAAAGAATAAAACACATGACTAGAGGGAAAAGGTCTTGATGACTCAACTCAATGTTTGTGAATTAATTTACATGTCTAGTAAGCTATGCATACACATAAACACTATTTTTAAAATATTCAAGAGTTCTATTTCTGACAATGATAGAATAGGTTATTTCAGACAAACCATCTCACTGGACAACTGAAAAAAACTGGACAAAATATTTAAAAATTTTGTTTGGAAGCATCAGTCAGTTATAAAGGCAGCAAGGATTTTCAGATCCAAGATTGCAGACAGAAAAGAAGTCTGGAGACTTTGAGCCCATAATTTGGAGCCATTTTCCTTCAAGGTATTTGTGGTGATGAAGAGTTCAGAGCTCTGAGATAAATATGTAAGAATGAGGGAAAACCAGAGTTCAGACCCTGCTAAGGATGAGAAGCCATGGTAAACACCTAGGTTTTCAGTTGGGACCCTAAAGGGTTCTTCCCCAAGAATAAATGCCTCCTTAAATATTGTACCCTGGTTGCCTCACACTAGTGTCACTCTTTTTTTTTTTTAATTAGAGGAAAATTGCTTTACAATGCTGTGTTGATTTCTGCCATACAACAACACAAATCAGCCATAATTACACATATATCTGCTCCTTGTTGAGCCTCCCTCCCCTCTCCCTATCCAACCACTCTAGGTGATCACAGAGTGCCAGGCTGGGCTCTCTGTGCTTTTATAGCAACTTCTCACCAGCTATCCATAGTAAACCATAAAAAGACTAATGTTCTTTTGTACTTTCTCCCTTATAATGAATTCTCACCCCTTTTCTTCCCATGTCAATGACTTTCTACCACAAACCCTTAAAAGGAATGAAAGCCCAAATCACTTCATTCTCAACTGAATTAAGATGATCTAGGATTGCTTAGTGTCCCTAGGCTAGTTGGCAACCAGATACAAATGTATTTATATATTATCTGTAAAAAATATATAATCAAGATCCTCAAAGTAGTTCTACAGATTTTCAAATACAATTTTGGCACTTGGTAAAAACAACTAGACATGTAAGAACAGAAAATATGACTAAAATCTATGAGAAGATAAACCAACAACAGAAACAGACTTTTAGGAAATCCAAATAATCAAGTTATCAGGGATGAACTTGGAAATAACAATGATTATTATGTTCAAAGAACTAAAACATAAGATTGAGGATTTTGGCAGAAAACTGACACTATGAAATAAATTATGAAAATTCCATAACTGAAAAGGAAATAACTGAAATTAAGAATTCACTTGGCTTAACAACAGATAAAGAACACAGATTCAATGATTATAAGATAATCAGAAGAAATATCTAAAGCATAGAGAAAGAAATATAGGAAATATAGAAAAGACCATAAGAGACCTATAAAATATATTGTTGCATGAAGAGGCAGAGCAAATATTGTACTTTCTCCCTTATAATGAATTCTCACCCCTTTTCTTCCCATGTCAATGACTTTTTACCACAAACCCTTAAATATGCTAAAGCAAAACTCTGGAATAACCTCTGGGCATATGAAATATCACCATGATGAAGTTTTCTGGACCAATAGCAAGCCCATGTCTCAAAGGAAAAAATTAATATATACATAATACATAAATAAGATGAAAATTTTGTTTTGTTATGGTCTGGTTTTTTACCTTTCCCGGGGTTGTTGCTGAAGTTTTTCAAGTTGCACGACAGCTGGCTGGTTGGACTGGGATGCGGTAGTTGGCACCCCAACAGCAACATTCAGGTCTGGGGATAAGAATGCTGGATATGCTATTGGCTGTGGTATAATAACATTTCTGGAAAATGGTAATAAAATTAAATATCAAAATTATACAAAAGTACTCTTCTAAAATAAATGTTAGCTACTACTTTTGAATCATTCTCTGTTTTAAACTGTAAGCTCACATATCCACATTGGACCACTGGAGAACAGAGCTAGGAAAGAGGAAGTCAGAAATACTGATAGAGTGGCCTTTTGAGTACTCCTACTACTAAGATTTTGGAGAAGGCAATGGCACCCCACTCCAGTATTCTTGCCTGGAAAATCCCATGGACGGAGGAGCCTGGTAGGCTGCAGTCCATGGGGTCGCTAAGAGTCGGACATGACTAAGCGACTTCACTTTCACTTTTCACTTTCATGCACTGGAGAAGGAAATGGCAACCCACTTCAGTATTCTTGCCTGGAGAATCCTAGGGACGGGAGAACCTGGTGGGCTGCCGTCTATGGGGTCGCACAGAGTCAGATACGACTGAAGCGACTTAGCAGCAGCAGCAACTACTAAGATTATGGATAGCAATGGTGAGAAAGGAGAGAAGGATCCGAAGTTCTAAGGAGATGTAGAAAGTATTTGAGCCCAGATTTCTCTCCTTATCTCTAGGTTCAAATCTTTATGTCATGGCCCAGTCAAGTGGACATAAAAATTAACCATCACAAGTTCATCCCCTTGTCAACTTGGCACCCATAAACATCTCCTTACAGCATGCTTTATTTACAAATGAGAAAATAAAAAGGTCATAATTCACCTTACATGATACAACTCTCCTTCATACATACAGCCAAAAACTCTAGCTCCTTCCCTATAAGAGGACGTAAAGTCCTTGGGTGATGTTTACTCTCTGCTTAATATCCTGAAACTTAAATAACTATGACATAAGGTTAACAATACTTAAATATTATGATATAAAGTGAATACATGTTATGTTACATGATAAGGAAATGAGAGAATAAAAAATTATATATATATATATATATATATATATATATATATACAAACTTTTTTCCCAGGTTACTGAGTAAATTGGCCAGAGCAGCATACCCAAAGGAATATGTTGTCTCCAAAACTCAAGAATCCCAATAGGTGGTATGTCTCTTTTTTGGTTGTAGGAGAGCCCAGACACAATAACTTACCCTTCACCTTAGCAGGAATATCTTAACAAACCACATGTCTGGATCCCTAAAATTTCGCTTTAGTAGTAAAAATGTGTCAGAGTCGCTCAATGGTGTTCAACTCTTTGCAACCCCATGGACTTGTAGCCCACCAGGCTCCTCTGTCCATGGAATTCTCCAGGCAAGATTACTGGAGTGGGTAGCCACACCCTTCTCCAGGGGATCTTTCCAACCCACAGACTGAACCCAGGTCTCCTGCATCGCAGGTAGATTTTTTTAGCATCTGAGCCACCAGGGAGGTAGAAAGTCCTCAAATTTTATCAGACTTACATTGAGGTAGAAAGCCCTCGAATTTGATTAACATTTCCCATCTTCTGATATGCAAATATCTTACCAATAGGTCTACAGTAGTGCTGCTCACTAGGTCAAATCAGCATGTCATCATTGGAAGGGACAGTGTATACCTTATATAAGAGAAAGTAATCAAGAGTCTTGTCTACTAAATTATAGAGTTGAGAAGAGATATATCTCTGAGGTAGGACAGTGAAGGTATACTATTGGTCTTGCCTGTGAAAAGAAAACTGTTATGGATGGTCTTTATTAGCAAATATGGAGAAAAAAAGCATTTGTCAAATCAAGAGTTGCAGGCCAGGTACTGAAGATGTGTTAATTTACTCAAGCAATAAAACCACATCTGGTACAGCACGTGCATTTGGAGTCACCACCTGGTTAAGCTTACAATCATCTACTGTCATTCTCCAAGATACATCTGTCTCAGCACAGGCAAGATAAGTGAGTTGAATGGGGATGTGATGGGAACCACCATCTCTGCATCTTTCAAATCCCTATGGTGGCACAAATCTCTGCCATCCCTCCAGTAATATGGTATTACTTTTGGTTTACCATTGGAACCTCTAGTGACTTCCATTTGGTCTCTCCCACTGTAACATCCCTCATTTCACAGGTCAAGTGAGGTATTCACCAACTGCTGAATATGTCTACTTATGCATTCTAGAACTGAGGAAATAACTACAGGATGGATTTAGGGACCAACTGGGCCCCCTGTGAGATGAATCAGAGTTAAAACTTCCTTGACCACCTGATCTCCCTAAGCCACTATTCTAAGTGGTAGACAACAGTGACATTTTGTTGTTCAGCTGCTCAGTTGTGTCTGACTCTTTGCGACCCCGTGGACTGCAACATGCCAAGCCTCCGTGTCTTTCACCATCTATCAGAGCTTGCTCAAATTCATGTCCATTGAGTCAGTGATGCCATTCAACAATCTTGTCCTCTGTTGTCCCCTTCTCCTCCTGCTTTCAATCTTTCCCAGTATCAGGGTCTTTTCCAATGAGTCAGTTCTTCACATCTGGTGGCCAGAGTATTGGGGTTTCAGCTTCAGCATCAGTCCTTCTAATGAACATTCAGGATTGATTTCCTCTAGAATTGACTGGTTTGATCTCTTTGCAGTCCAAGAGACTCTCAAGAATCTTCCCCAATACCACAGTTCAAAAGCATAAATTCTTCGGCACTCAGCTTTCTTTATGGTCCAACTCTCACATCCATACATGACTACTGAAAAACCATAGCTTTGACTAGATGGACATTTGTGGGCAAAGTGATGTCTCTGCTTTTTAATATGCTGTCTAGGTTGGTCGTAGCTTTTCTTCCAAGGAGCAAGAGTCTTTTAATTTCATGACTGCAGTCACCATCTGCAGAGATTTTGGAGCCCAAGAAAATAAATTCTCTCCATTGTTTCCCCATCTATTTGCCATGAAGTGATGGGACTGGATGCCATGATCTTCATTTTTCGAATGTTGAGTTTTAAGCCAGCTTTTTCACTCTCCTCTTTCACTTTCATCAAGAAGCTCTTTAGTTCCTCTTTGCTTTCTGCCATAAGGGTGGTGTCATCTGCATTTCTGAGGTTACTGATATTTCTCCTGGCAATCTTGATTCCAGCTTGTGCTTCATCCAGCCCGACATTTCACATGATGTATTTTGCATATAAGTTAAATAAGCAGGGTGACAATACACAGCCTTGACATACTCTTTTCCCAATTTGGAACCAGTCTGTTGTTCCATGCCTGGTTCTAACTGTTGCTTCTTGGCCTGCACACAGGGTTGTCAGGAGGGCGGTACGGTGGTGTGGTAGTCCCATCTCTTGAATAATTTTCCAGTTTGTTATGATCCACACAGTCAAAGGCTTTAAATGAAGCAGATGTTTTTCTGGAATTCTCTTGCTTTTTCTATGATCCAATGGATGTTGGCAATTTGATCTTTGGTTCTTCTGCCTTTTCTAAATCCAGCTTGAGCATCTGGAAGTTCTTGGTTCACGTATTGTTGAAGCCTAGCATGGAGAATTTTGAATATTACTTTGCTAGCGTGTGAGATGAGGGCAACTGTGTGGCAATTTGAACATTATTTGGCATTGCCTTTCTTTGGGATTGGAATGAAAACTGACCTTTCCCAGTCTTGGGGCCACCGCAGAGTTTTCCAAATTTGCTGGCATATTGGGTGTGGCATTTTCACGGTATCATCTTTTATGATTCAGGTTACTTTTGTTCACTTGACCTAGAACTTCAATGCTAATACAGATCAAGCAAGAATTTAGTAGACTCCTGTATATTCTGTTTCCAGGAATATCATGATCGACTATCCAGTGCCGTGGTTCTGCATGAGACAGACTACTCTGCTGCTTCGACTCTGCTGTCCAGCACTGTACCCACACCTACCTTGTGACTCTGGGATCCAATTCCTCCCAATTCATTTAGGTTTTTCATTCTGGTGACTGCAGTTCCCACTGCAAGGTCTACTCAGAGAAGAGCAATCACAGGGATCTTCAAGCGTGGGGATTCCCTCACAAATTTTTTCTCAGCTTCATAAAAATCAGTGTGCCTTCTGCAGCCTCTCAGAATAAGTAGGTCTTAAATGACAAATCCTCTCTAACACTATAATCTCCCTAAACCTCTGAATCCCTTCCTCTACATTAAACTAAACTAGGTCTGATTTTTCAATTCACTCATAGTGGGTTATCATTTGGTCCATGTTTCAGTAACCAACACACTGTAAGGAGTTCTATGTAACCCCTCAAGCTGCAAACTAAACATACAATCTCTAATTAGTTAGCCCGTGTCAGTAAATTTTTTATATGACCCAACTTAATGGTCCTGCCGCCATTATACCATACCTTAAATATCCTTACCCCTACACATCCCCTGGATTTTTGTATATATAAATGAAAAAACTCAGGCAGTTCTTTTTAGAGTGTAATGCACTTCCTCATGGGTCACACTTTGAACCTCACCTTTAGGAGCTTGCTGGGACTTGCATCTAGTTATAAGCCTAAAAGTAAAGAGGGGTTGCGAGGGTGAGTCTTAAGGAGAATCAACATCATCTTGCATGGCAACTGCCTCAGAAGAGGAGATTACTATTTCCGCAAGCAATATGAGTTAATCTTCTGAGATGGAGGCAGAAAGCCCACCTTCACTTTGCTAAGGATAGAGACGTCACTGGCAAAGGAGGTATATCAGAATTTATGGGCTCAGTGTCCCCAGTTTCATCAAGATTTTCTCCTATTTTCCCATTCTAACTTGAAGATTCCACTTAGTCCCAATCAATATTCTCACTTTAAAAGTTGACACCTTCTGAAGCTGGGAGCTCAATTTGCCTTGTAATTCAGCCAGCTGCAAGATGAAATTCTGCCTTTGATTCTTAGTAATCTTAGTATTATGGCTACAGGAGATCAGGGTCTCCTTCAGAACACACATGGAAGATTTCAGGTCATTTACACAAGGCTTGAGCTGGGAATTTGAATCCTTGAGCAAACTCATTATGTTCACTAGTTTGACAAAAATGTTTGAAAGTATCAAATATATAGTCACTCATATCTTTGCTTATAAATTGTTGATTAAGGATATCCAATGGTGATATTTTTCACATCACTATTGCCAGGTCATGCTGAGGAGTATCAGGGTCTTTTTACCACTAGAAATGGAGTCATTAGAGTCTTTAAATCTAATCAGATTAGAGAGATAACTTCAGAAAACTCAGAACCAATTCAGAAAACTCATCCTTAATCTTCTGTTTCTCTCAAGCCACTCTCAGTATCAAAATCTGTATAAGTGAGAGGTATTCAGAAAAACAAAACAAGTAAGCTGGGGGAAGGCAGTGGGGGGTGGAGGTGGGGGGTGGAGAAAGAGAGAGAGAAGTTCAGACTCCAGATCCAGGAAGATCTGATGTTTCCATTCAAGTCCAAAGCCAGGAAAAAGCCAACATTTCAGTCAAAGGCTATTATTCGGAAGGAGGAATTCTCTCTTACATGAGGATAGGGCAGATTTCTTTGTTCTATTCAGGCTTTCAACTGATTGGATGCAGCCTACCCAATGAGAGCAATCTGCTTTACTCAGTCTACTGATTTAAATGTCAATCCCATTCAAAACTCTCTTACAAAAACATCCAGAATAATGTTTGATCAAATATCTGGGAACCCCATGGCCCAGTCAACCTGACACACAGAATTAACTGTCATACCCATCTAGCCATTGCCTTCATTCAGACTGTCAGTACCTCTCATGTAGACTACTGCAATAGCTTCCTCCAGTCCTTGATCTCCAATACTAAGCTAATTCTGTCTATATTCAATCCTATTGACTCCCTCACTTAAAATTCTTCAACGGCTCTACATCTGAAGTATTTCCAAATTTTCCCAATAAAGAACTCCTGTGGGCAGAGGACAGTGAAGGTATCTGGAAGTGTAGCTTAATGCAATCAGACACAAACCACATCATTTCCTGGAACTGTTTTGCTATCTTGAAAATTTATGTGATGTTTAAATTCTACTATATAATATGTAGATGTTAATTTTAAGATAACATTTTCCCTTTCAAAATCTTTGAGCAAAGTAATACTCCAGAAAGATGCACCATATTTTCCAGTGTCTTTCTGTTCCCTGCCACACATGGGAGGACTCAAAACAGTAAAATTTACTCATGTTTGAGAAGTATAAACTTACAATGATGATGGTGATGATAAAACATTTATTACTTCAGTAAGTAGTTAACAACTGAGAATTTTGTTATTTGCTACCATGTTCCAAGTGCTTTATACATAACTTATTTAATATTACAATAACTCACCTGAGTAGTTGTTATTTTTATTCCATTCAATAGATGAAGCACAAACAGCTGAAGTAACTTGCTCAAGGTTGCACAGCTAGTACATGGGAGAGCCCACATGGTCTGGTTCTAGAGCCTGACCTCTTGACTGCTACATCTTGCCCTGACTGCTGCTCCAGCTCATCTCCTACTGCTCCCCTCCTTATTCCTGTGTACTTTGTAACCCACAACTCACCACTCACTGTTCTCCATCATAACATAGCCTCTTATGGCTCCCACCACCCTTACAAAATCAGCCTGGTGCACCACTACTCATGTTTCAAGCCTTACATCCAGCGCTTTTTCTTTTGCGGATCCTTTCTTCATACTTTCCTCCTAACTCCCCTAAAAAGTATAGGAAGCTCCCTGGCTGTGTCCCACAGACCTCATGTGTATCTCTAGGAGGGCTCCACCTCATTCATATTACCATATTTTTTACATGCTACCTTTGCATTAAACCTGGGGTACAGTAAACATTCAATAAGTGTCTACTGAATCAATGGATGGATACGAAATAAGTCAATAAACATAAGAAAAACATTAAACTTTACCATTTCAACAAATCACCAATATCAAATGAACAAAATTTATTTTTAATGATAATGCTCAGTGTTGATAGGACAATCAGCTCTTCAGATTATAATTTCCTATTCTATACCTAATTTCCTCAATCCCATTTCAAGTATTTTCTATTCCTTATTCTTGCATAGCATTAAATATCTCTCTCAGGTGCTCATTTTTCTTTGATCTATCTTTACTGCTGAAATTTCAAGACTAATTTACATACTATATTTCAAGTTACTTTTTGGCCTACTAATGGCATTTTTTGACCATAAGCTTTTTGCTGAAAATTTAGAAGTAACAAACGGAGTGTGTGGAAATGGGCATAATGCTACCATACTGCAGAACAGAAAATGCAACTATTAGGCACCTTGATCTTAAAAATTCCTCACCTCTTTCTGCAAAAGGAATATTGCACTGGCCAACTTCCTCATTAGGGTTCCATTCCTTTCCCTCCTTTAGTCACAAAGTTGGCAACGCTTCTCTTCTTTTTCTTATCTCCAGACCTCCTCAACTACTCTCTCCAGGGCTACATCCAGAAACTCAAAATATCTTCCACCTGAGGCAAAACAATTCACTGCTTTCTTTACCTTGGAGACTAGCTCATTCTGGACATGTCTTAAGACAATAAAGATGTTCCACCAAATGGATTACATGTTTTAAATGACTGTTAATAAGACTTTAATACTCACGTCACAGGGTCTGTTCTTTCTGGAGGTGGTGCAATATCCATAAACATAGATGGCTTAATAATTTTCTGAAGCGGTTTTAACTGAAGAAAGTAATAAGTACACATTAACACTGTTTAGTCACAATTTCAGTTCATCCTAATATGACTATTTCCTGGACTTATATGATATATATAATTATTTATATAATGAAATGAGGAAATGACTTAAGAGAAGAAGAAAGAATTAACATTGAGCACTGAGTATACAGTCCATGGAATTCTCCAGGCCAGAATACTGGAGTGGGTAGCCTCTCCCTTCTCCAAGGGATGTTCCCAATCCAGGGATCAAACCCAGGTCTCCCGCACTGCAGGCGGATTCTTTACCAGCTGAGCCACAAGGGAAGCCCATATATATATATAAGGAGGAAATTAATTAAGAGAGAAAGAAAGAATTAACTTTGAGCACTAAGTGTCTGCCAAGAATTTTACATCTTCAATATTCTTTAATCCTCTCAATAATTCTATGAGGTAGATAAGTATCTCTATTGTACAGGTAATACTAACGATCAGTAATTTGTTCAAGGGCTACCCAATAGGCATGAGAGCCAGGGTTTGAATGTAACTTCATCTCGCCAGTGCAAGTACTCTTTATACATTACCATGGTGGGTAAGCAGGGGATATGTAACTGAAAAGTTCATAGACATAAAATCAAATAGAACTTTTATTAAACTTCCCACTCTTTTCCTTATAACGCCTTCATTCCCAGTTTTCAGTAGAATCCACCTAAATAAAATGCAATACCTGCCCAGTTTATTTGAAAAGGATTTATCTCTGGGATTGTTACATGTTATATTCACACAATACCTACCTCAGAAGTTAGTGCTCATGAACTGTGACTGTAACAAAAGGACTAAACAATTAAGGATCCCTATAAGGCCCAATTCACAACAAGAAAATAGGCAGAATGAACAGAAGAAAAATCAAAGGAGAAAAGAAAAAAAGCTCGTGTCTAGCGGCTTTCATCATTACATATTTGTGATCCAAAATGTATTTAAAAAATTATGATATACCATAGGTAAAATTTTAAAATGCATTTTATAGGGATTTCTGAGTTAACCAGCAGTAGACTTATTTAATCAAACTGATCTACTGACTCTAAATTCCTAATTTAAAAAACCAAGAGTATAAAAAGTAGTAAAAGCTGAAAATTAAAGATTATATGTAAAGTATAGGGGTTCTTTCTTCTATAAAACAGAGGTACTAATGAGACCGGATTTATAATGCCCCAAAGCTGTGACAATACCCAGAGATATCAACAGTTCTTTCAAATACTTAATGAGAATATATGTTGGTAGATTATTGGGTAGATTTTTCTAGACCAATTCCTTGAAAAGGTCATTAGTGACAATAATTTCCACTATAGGAATCCAGCCTAAGGACAAAATGAAAGAAAAGGATAAAGGTTAATGTATAAAAATCTTCACTGCAACTTTGGATATACACAGTAAATTTAAAGAGGTAGGCTTAAGTTAGAAAGATATCTTCGTTGGGCATATTACTTTCTTGATGAATCAAGAAGAGTTGACACTGAAATAATCATGGTGAGAAAGGACTCTATGTGATTAGAGTACAAAATATCTGAATAACATAAATGACTCCATTCTAATGATTTTTAGATATAAAAATACACTCACTTCTTAAATATTTAATTTTGTTTTCAATCACATAAGTATGTTTGTACACAGACACTAACACATGAAAGTTTTAAAATAAAGACATCCTGAATAGATTATCATTGTTTAAAAATGTATAAACAAACAATGGTGAAGTTTCATTTTTCTTTAGACTAGAGAAAAATGTCATTCTTTTTAAAAATATTTATTTTAAAGAACATATCAAACTGGAAAGGGAAGAGGCTCAGGAGGATTATATGACTAAAGAGCTGCAATAGAATTATTTTTAAAAGAGGGAAACTAACCTGATGTGAAAATCCATAACCAAAGTTTCCATAGGAGAACATAAATTCCACCTCCACCCTGCAGATAAACTAAACGTGCCAAATTTATTTTATTATTTGATCAGAAAGATATTTGAATGGAGAGTTATAGCAAGTGATATTTTTACTTCACAAATCTTTAAATTAGAAAAAACCAAAGCATGAATCGCTTCATTAAAAAATTTTTTACAGAAGTAATTCCTAGGTAGGAATCTATGGTGTTCTGGAAATATTAAAAAAAAAACTTAGGGAACATTATAAGATTAAGATATGAAAAATATCAATTTAAAATTGCTAACAATTATGCTGAGATACATACATACATATGTATTCATAGCCATGTATATATGTTTTAAGTATTTATTCACACTTTTCCCATCTCCACTTTCATTTTAAGATAAATTTTTTATTTAGAAAAAGTGAGTTCATCTCTCTGAACCTCAGCTTGCTCATATGTGAAATGAAGGAAGGAATCAGAGGTTATGACCTCAAATGTTCTTCATTCTTTCTTTAATGTTCCTTGTCCTCAATTTGGCTTTTGGGAGGAGAAGCCTCTCAGAGTAGATGATCAGTTAATCAAGATAATCTTTAAGTACTTAAAAAGAAATTCAGTAAGAACTGTAAACACCAATTTAGAGACTGCTCAAGGAGGAAAATAATTCTTCTTTAATTCAGCAAGTGAGGATCCGGAGGCTATACAGTCAAAGGAGCAACGAGAGGCATTTTACTCTCTTACCCAATGATTTCTAATTTTTGTGTTCACCATTTAGCAGTAAGATAGCAGCATTTTTTTTTAAAGTAGAGATGAAGTTTTTTGAGCAAATATTATACTTTCTCTTTAATATGTTTACATTAACTCAAACAGTGACTGGAAGTGTAATGAAAAAATAAAAACAATATCAGAGCAAAGTTACATGAAATGTGCACACAAGGCTTTGGAAGTTTCAGTAAAGTTCTTACTGTGTTTTTATTCAACATTTGGAGCTCTCCAGTAAAGCACCCTTTCTAGAAAAAAGAAACAAGAAAATTATTAAATATAGAATTATTGATATAGTCACGGTGTCACTTGTAAATTTCTAAATCATTTCATAAATTTAAAAAAATCAGGTAATGATTTTTAATGCATCTATGATCTAATAGCTAAAATACAAAAATAATGAATGTTTGGAAAAAAATAAAACTTCCAGGTTGTACCAGAAATAAATGTTAATATTTACATTTATGTTTTAAAGAAAAATGTTCCTACTACTTCTACTTAGAGGAACCACCAGGTCTACACTCCTTTTGAGGGGTAAACATGGATCTATATGATAGGCTGACTCATGACAGAACTGAGTGCTTCTCTCATCTCTTGGGGACTGTTGGGATCTTTTTACCCAAGAAAACCTTTGGTATTGAGAGGACAACAGGCAGGAAGGCCAGGAGTCTCCAAACGGAGGAAATAGGCTGCAAGTGTCAGACATTTTTTCTCTCACTCATAAGCGGCAGGATGAAACAAACTAGTGTTACATTTTTTCCCCTTCTCTATACAAATTTAAAAAGAGGTTTCTCGTAAAATTCTATGCTGCCATACTGATACCTGGTTCCACCTGAACTTAACTTTTCTCAAACCTTGAGCTAACCAATGCATTTTTCTTATGGAAATGCTTGTCTTAAGCTATGTTAATGTGCTATGTATTTACCCCAGACTCTGTCTTCAAGTAGGTTCCGCCTAAAGGCTCAGAAACGACTTGACAAACCAGTACGTTACACTCATACATAGTTCATCAGACACTCTGTCTATCAGATCTAGTCCCTTATATCTATTTCTCGTTTGCACTGTATAGTCATAAGGGATTTGATTTAGGTCATACCTGAATGGTCTAGTGGTTTTCTCCATTTTCTTCAATTTCAGTCTGAATATGGCAATAAGGAGTTCAAACAATAGTAAAGCTTAATAAAACTAAAAGCTGGTTCTTTGATAAGATAAAATTAACATAGCCAGATTCATCAAGAAAAAAAGAGAGAAATGTCAAATCAACAAAATTAGAAATGAAAAAGGAGAGGTTACAACAGACAAGGCAGAAATACAAAGGATTATAAGAGACTATTGTGAACAAGGTAAGGAGCAGTGGCTGTGCTTTGCTAGAGCAGCCATGAAGAGATACCCCACGTCCAAGGTAAGAGAAAACCAAGTAAGACGGTAGGCACTGAGAGAGGGCATCAGAGGACAGACAGACTGAAACCACAATCACAGACAAGTAGCCAATCTGATCACATGGACCACAGCCTTGTTTAACTCAATTAAACTAAGCCATGCCCGGTGGGGCCACCCAAGAAGGGCAGGTCATGGTGGAGAGGTCTGACAGAATGTGGTCCACTAGAGAAGGGAATGGCAAACCACTTCAGTATTCTTGCCTTGAGAACCCCATGAACAATATGAAAAGGCAAAAAGATAGGACACTGAAAGATGAACTCCCCAAGTTGGTAGGTATCCAATATGCTACTGGAGATCAGTGGAGAAATAACTCCAGAAAGAATGAAGGGATGGAGCCAAAGCAAAAACAGCCAGTTGTAGATGGGACTGGTGATAGAAGCAAGGTTCGATGCTGTAAAGAGCAACACTGCATAGGAACCTGGGATGTTTCCAATCAAGGCAAATTGGAAGTGGTCAAACAGGAGACGATAAGAGTGAAAATTGCCATTCTAGGAATCAGCGAACTAAGATGGACTGGAATGGGTGAGTTTAACTCAGATGACCATTATATCAACTACTGTGGGCAGGAACCCCTTAGAAGAAATGGAGTAGCCATCATAATCAACAAAAGAGTCTGAAATGCAGTACTTGGATGCAATCTCAATAATGATAGCATGATCTCTGTTCATTTCCAAGGCAAACCATTCAATATCACAGTAATTCAAGTCTATGTCCCGACCAGTAATGCTGAAGAAGCTTAAGTTGAACAGTTCTATGAAGACCTACAAGACCTTCTAACCAACTCCCCAAAAAGATATCCTTTTCATTATAGGGGACTGGAATGCAAAAGTACACCTGGAGTAACAGGCAAATTTGGCTTTGGAGTACAGAATGAAGCAGGGCAAAGAGTAATAGAGTTCTGCCAAAAGACGAACTAGTCATAGCAAACACCCTCTTCCAACAACACAAGAGAAGACTCTACACATGGACATCACCAGATGGTCAACGCCGAAATCAGATTGATTATATTCTTTGCAGCCAAATATGGAGAAGCTCTATACAGTTAACAAAAACAAGACCGGGAGCTGACTACGGCTCAGATCATGAACTCCTCATTGCCAAACTCAGACTTAAATTGAAGAAAGTAGGGAAAACCACTAGACCATTCAGGTATGACCTAAATCAAATCTCTTATGACTATACAGTGGAAGTGAGAAATAGATTTAAGGGACTAGATCTGATGGACAGAGTGCCTGATGAACTATGGGCGGAGGTTCGTGACATTGCACAGGAGACAGGAATCAAGACCATCCCCAAGAAAAAGAAATGCAAAAAAGCAAAATGGCTGTCTGGAGGCCTTACAAATAGCTGTGAAAAGAAGGGAAGTGAAACGCAAAGGAGAAAAGGAAAGATATCAGCATCTGAATGCAGAGTTCCAAAGAATAGCAAGGAGAGATAAGAAAGCCTTCCTCAGTGATCAATGCAAGAGAGGAAAACAATAAAATGGGAAAGACTAGAGATCTCTTCAAGAAAATTAGAGATACAAAGGGAACATTTCATACAAAGATGGGCTCAATAAAGGACAGAAATGGTATGGACCTAACAGAAGCAGAAGATATTAAGAAGAGGTGGCAAGAATACACAGGAGAACTGTACAAAAAAGATGTTCACAATGATCACTTACCTAGAGACAGAAATCCTGGAATGTGAAGTCAGGTAGGCCTTAGGAAGCATCACTATGAACAAAGCTAGTGGAGGTGATGGAATTCCAGTTGAGCTGTTTCAAATCCTGAAAGCTGATGCTGTGAAGGTGCTGCACTCAATACGCCAGCAAATTTGGAAAACTTAGCAGTGGCCACAGGACTGGAAAAGGTTAGTTTCCATTCCAATTCCAAAGAAAGGCAATGCCAAAGAATGCTCAAACTACCACACAATTGCACTCATCTCACACTAGTAAAGTAATGCTCAAAATTCTCCAAGCCAGGCTTCAGCAATACATGAACCATGAACTTCCAGATATTCAAGCAGGTTTTAGAAAAGGCTTAGAGGAACCAGAGATCAAATTGCCAACATCCGCTGGATCATGGAAAAAAGCAAGACAGTTCCAGAAAAACATCAATTTCTGCTTTATTGACTATGCCAAAGGCTTTGACTGTGTGGATCACAATAAACTGTGGAAAATTCTGAAAGAGATGGGAATACCAGACCACCTGACCTGTCTCTTGAGAAACCTATAGGCATGTCAGGAAGCAACAGTTAGAACTGGACATGGAACAACAGACTGGTTTCAAGTAGGAAAAGGAGTACGTCAAGGCTGTATATTGTCACCCTGCTTATTTAACTTCTATACAGTGTACAGCATGAGAATTGCTGGCCAAAGTTGGCTTAAAGCTCAACATTCAGAAAACAAAGATCATGGCATCCAGTCCCATCACTTCATGGCAAATAGATGGGGAAACAGTGGAAACAGTGTCAGACTTTATTTTTCTGGGCTCCACAATCACTGCAGATGGTGACTGCAGCCATGAAATTAAAGATGCTTACTCTTTGGAAGAAAAGTTATGACCAACCTAGATAGCATATTTAAAAGCAGAGACATTACTTTGCTGACTAAGGTCCATCTAGTCAAGGCTATGGTTTTTCCAGTGGTCATGTATGGATGTGAGAGTTGGACTGTGAAGAAGGCTGAGTGCCGAAGAATTGATGCTTTTCAACTGTGGTGTTGGAGAAGACTCTTGGGAGTCCCTTGGACTGCAAGGAGATCCAACCAGTCCAGTCTGAAGGAGATCAGCCCTGGGATTTCTTTGGAAGGAATGATGCTAAAGCTGAAACTCCAGTACTTTGGCCATCTCATGCAAAGAGTTGACTCATTGGAAAAGACCCTGATGCTGGGAGGGATAGAGGGCAGGAAGAGAAGGGGATGACAGAGGATGAGATGGCTGGATGGCATCACTGACTCGATGGATGTGAGTCTGAGTGAACTCCGGGAGTTGGTGATGGACAGGGAGGCCTGGCGTGCTGCGATTCATGGGGTCGCAAAAAGTCAGACACGACTGAGCGACTGAACTGAACTGAACTGGAAGAAATATCAATAACCTCAGATATGCAGATGACACCACCCTTATGGCAGAAAGTGAAGAGGAACTAAAAAGCCTCTTGATGAAAGTGAAAGAGGAGAGTGAAAAAGTTGGCTTAAAGCTCAACATTCAGAAAACGAAGATCATGGCATCTGGTCCCACCACTTCATGGGAAATAGATGGGGAAACAGTGGAAACGGTGGCTGACTTTATTTTTCTGAGCTCCAAAAACTGCAGATGGTGATTGCAGCCATGAAATTAAAAGACGCTTACTCCTTGGAAAGAAAGTTATGATCAACCTAGATAGCATATTGAAAAGCAGAGACATTACTTTGTCAACAAAGGTCCGTCTAGTCAAAGCTATGGTTTTTCCAGTGGTCATGTATGGATGTAAAAGTTGAACTATAAAGAAAGCTGAGTGCCGAAGAATTGATGTTTGAACTGTGGTGTTGGAGAAGACTCTTGAGAGTCCCTTGCCCTGCAAGGAGATCCAACCAGTCCATCCTAAAGGAAATCAGTCCTGAATATTCATTGGTAGGACTGATACTGAAGCTGAAACTCCAATACTTTGGCCACCTGATGCAAAAAGCTGACTCATTGGAAAAGACCCTGATGCTGGGAAAGATTGAAGGTGGGAGAAGGGGACGACAAAGGATGAGATGGCTCAATGGCATCACCAACTCAATGGACATGGGTTTGGGTAGACTCCCGTAGTTGGTGATGGACAGGGAGGCCTGGCGTGTTGCGGTTCACAGGTTCGCAAAGAGTTGGATACGACTGAGCGACTGAATTCAACTGACTATTGTGAACAAGTGTATGGCAATAAAATGGATAACCTGGAAGCAATGGACAGATTCTAGAAAAGTTCAATCTTCCAAGAGTGAGCCAGGAAGAAATAGAAATTATGAATAACCCAATTACAAGCACAGAAATTAAAGCTGTGATTAAAAAAAAAAAACTCGCAAAAAACAAAAGCCCATAACCAGATGGCTTCTCAGGAGAATTCTATCAAACATTTAGAGAACAGCTCTTCCCTATCCTTCTAAAACTCTTTCAAAAAATTGCAGAGGAAGGAACTCTTCTAAAGTCATTCTACAAGTCCACCATCACCCTGACACCAAAATCAGAGAAAGACAATACAAAAAAAGAAAACTACAGGCCAGTATCACTGATGAACATAGATGCAAAAATCCTCAACAAAATCTTAGCAAATAGAGTTCAGCAACACATCAAAAAGCTCATATACCATGATCAAGTTGGGTTTATTCCAGGGATGCAAGGATTCTTCAATATACACGAATCAATCAACCAGATACACCATCTTAAAAAATTGAAAGATAAAAACCATATGATAATCTCAATAGAAGCAGAAAAAGGCTTTGACACAATTCAGCACCCATTTATGATTAAAACTCCTCAAAAACTGGGCACAGAAGGAATCTATCTCAACACAGTAAAGGCCATATATGATAAGCCTACAGCAAATATTATTCTCAATGGTGAAAAACTGAAAGCATTCACCTTAAGATCAGGAACAAGACAGGGGTGTCCACTTTCACCACTATTACTCAACTTAGTTCCAGAAGTCCTAGCTACAGAAATCAGAGAAGAAAAAGAAATAAAAGGAATCCAGATCAGAAAAGAAGAAGTAAATCTGTCACTGTTTGCAGACGACATGATATTGTACATAGAAAACCCTAAAGATACTATCAGAAAATTACTAGAGCTAATCACTGGATTTAGCAAAGTTGCAAGATACAAAATCAATACACAGAAATCACTTTCATTTTTATATACTAACAATGAAAAATCAGAAAGAGAAATTAAGTAATCAATCCCATTCACCACTGTAACAAAAAGAATTAAATATCTAGGAATAAACTTACTTGAGGAAACGAACTGTACACAGAGAGTTATAAGACACTGAAGAAAGAAATCAAAGATGACATAAACAGATGGAGAGAACTCCACGTTCCTGGGTAGGAAGAATCAATATTGTTAAAATGACTATACTACCATATGCAATCTACAGATTCCATGCAATCCCTATCAAATTATCGATGACATTTTTCACAGAACTAGAACAGAAAATTTCACAATTCATAGGGAAATACAAAAGACCCCGAATAGCAAAAGCAGTCTTGAGGAAGAACAGAGCTGGAGGAATCAACGTTCCTGACTTCGGATTATACTACAAAGCTACAGTCATCAAGACAGTATGGTACTGGCACAAAAACAGAAATATAGACCAATGGAACAAGATAGAAAGCCCAGAAATAAGCCCATGCACCTATGGGTACCTTATTTTTGACAAAGGAGGCAAGAATATATAATGGGGCAAAGACAGCCTCTTCAATAAGTGGTGCTGGGAAAACTGGACTGCTACATGTAAAAGAATGAAATTAGAACACTTCCTAACACCATGTACAAAGATAAACTCAAAATGGATTAAAGATCTAAATGTAAGACTAGAAACTATAAAACTCTTAGAGGAAAACATAGGCAGAACACTCGATGACATAAATCAAAGCAAGATCCTCTATGACCCATCTCCTAGAGTAATGGAAATAAAAACAAAAGTAAATAAGTGGGACCTAATTAAATTTAAAAGCTTTTACACAGCAAAGGAAACTATAAGCAAGCTGAAAAAACAACCCTCAGAATGGGAGAAAATAATAGCAAATGAAACAACTGACAAAAGATTAATTTCCAAAATATATAAACAGCTCATACAACTCAATACCAGAAAAACAAACAACCCAACCAAAAAGTGGGAAAAAGATCTAAGCAGACATTTTCCAAAGACATACAGATGGCTAACAAACACATGAAAAGATGCTCAACATTGTTCATTATTAGAGAAATGCAAATGAAAACTACAGTGAGATATCACCTCACACTGGTCAGAATGGCCATCACCATAAAGTCTACAAACCATAAATGCCGGAGAAGGTGTGGAGAAAAGGGAACACTCTTGCACTGTTGGTGGGAATATAAATTTATACAGCCACTATGGAAGATGGTATGGAGATTCCTTAAAAAAAAAAAAAAACTAGGAATAAAACAACCATATGACCCAGCAATCTCACTCCTATGCATATACCCTGAGGAAACCAAAACTGAAAAAGACACATGTATCCCACTGTTCACTGCAGCACTATTTACAATGGCTAGAACATGGAAGCAACCTAGATGTCCATCGACAGATGAATGGATAAAGAAGTTGTGGTACATATACATAATGGAATATTAAAAAGGAATCAGTTCCTAATGAGGTGGATGAACCTAGAACCTATTATATAGAGTGAAGTAAGTCAGAAAGAGAAAAATAAGTGTTGTATTCTAACGCATATACATGGAATCTAGAAAAATGGGACTGAAGAATTTACTTACAGAAGAGCAATGGAGAAACAGACATAGAGAATAGACTTACGGGAAGGGGAGGAGAGGGTGAGATGTATGAAAAGAGTAACATGGAAACTTACATTACCATATGTAAAACAGACAGCCACAGGAATTTGCTGTATGGCTCAGGAAACTCAAACAGGGGCTCTGTATCAACCTAGAGGGATGGGATGGGCAGGGAGATGGGAGGGAGCTTCAAAAGGAAGAGGCTGTATGTATACCTATGGCTGATTCATGTTGAGGTTTGACAGAAAACAAACAAATTCTGTAAAGTAATTATCCTTCAATAAAAAATAAATAAATTAGGGAAAAAAGAACTGAACTGAAACTGGAACTGACAAGAGAGTTTGTGGTCTGAGTCTTGTTTTGAAACATTTCAGAAAACAAAATAAAACAAACAAAAAGCATGCTTAGTCTTTTAGGTTGTATCATTACCCTTCAGGGCTTCTCTGGTGGCTCAGATGGTAAAGAATTTGCCTGCAATGCCTGAGACCCAGGTGTGAGCCCTGGGTGGGGAAGATCCCCTGGAGAAAGAAATGGCTACCCATTCCAGTATTTTTGCCTGGAGAATCCCCAAGGACATAAGAGACTGGCAGGCTACAGTCCATGGGGTCACAAAGAGTCGGACACAACTGAACACCTTTCACTTACTTATTGCCCTCCAGGAAATAAAATTAAAAAAACATTATGCTGTTACAAACTAACCTTTTTTTTTTTTTGAGCCAGAGGGAATTTACTAAGCATATCAGACAGATAATAAGCAAAAGAAGTCCATTAAGTACAGATAAATCTTGAAAACAAACACCAACTGGACAATGTGATACCAAGGTGAAAAAATGATTTGATACATACCTGAATTACTTCATAAAGATGTACCTGAACACTCCCTAACAAGAGAAGATACTTTTTTGTACTGTCATGTTGCATTAGTTCTAAGCGAATATTATTCTTCTCATCATCTTGACGTCTGGGAACCTTAACACAAAATACATATGAAAAGAAAAAATAAATTTTCAGTCTGAATTTCAGACATAATTTCTGAATAAAAACACCCATAAAATATAATTTTTGAAGCATCCATTTTTTGAAACACCCATTTCAAGTCCCACGGACAGAGGAGACTGACGACTTACAGACCCATGGGGTTGCAAAGAGTCGGACACGACTGAGTGACTGATCATACGTGTTGTTAATGACAGTCACCATCCTACTCATTAGATCCCAAGGACTTACTCATCTTATAACTGGAAGTTTGCACTTTTTGATTACCTTCATTCATGTTGCTCACCCCCAAACCCCACCTCTAGCAACCACCAATCAGTTCTCTATGAGTTCATTTCCCTTTTTTTCTTCTGGCTGTGCTACATGGCTTGTAAGATCTTAGTCCCCTGATCAGAGATTGAATCCACACCCTGGGCAGTGAAAGTACAGGATTCTAACCACTGGACCATCATGGAATTTCCTCATTTTTTGGATTGCACATATAAATGATCACACAGCGTTTGTCTTTCCCTGACTTATTTTACTTAGCATGATGCCCTCAAAATCCATCCATGTTGCTGCAAACAGCAGGGCATATTTGTTTATTTACTTTGGCTGGGTCTTCACTGCTGCACAAGCGCATTCTCTAGTTGAGGAGAGCATGGGTTACTCTCTAGTTGTAGTGTGAGGGCTTCTTGCTGCAGTGGCTTCTCCTGCAGAGCATGGGCTCTAGGTGTGTGGGCTCCAACGTTTGCGGCACATGGGTTCAGTTGCTACGTGAGCATGTAGGATCTTCTCAGACCAGGGATCAAACCCATGGTTGATCCTGCACTGGCAGGTGTATTTTTAACCAGTGGACCACCAGGAAGTCTCAGATGTGTAATATATAAAGTACAATATACAATGTACAAGATAGTGATTCATAATTTTTAAGGGTTGTACTCCATTTGTAGTTCTATAAAATATCTGCTATCTTCTCCATGTGTACAATATATCCATGTAGCTTACTTTATACCTAATAGTTGGTACCTCTTAATTCTCTGTCCCTGTTTTGCTCCTCCTCCTTCCATCTCCCCACAGGTAACCATTATTTTTGTCTTTTCTGTATCTGTAAATCTTCTTTTTTCTTATATTCACTAATCTGTTGTATATTTTAGATGCCACATATAAGTGATATCATACAGTATTTGTCTATCCTTCTGACATATTTCACTGGGCATAATGCCCTCCAAGTCCATCCATGTTGCTGCAAGTGGTAAAATTTCATTTTTTTTTTTTTATGGCTGAGTAGTATTCTGTTGTGTATATATATATGTATTATATCTTCTTTTTCCATTTATCTTTTGATGGACACTTAGGTTGTGTCCATATCTTGGCACTATAAATAATGCTACTATGAACACTGATGTCATATAGATACAATCTATTGACTGCTTATTGTGGAAGAAAAATATCAGCTGTCAGGAGCCTCGTCCCACAGTTTTCACATTTCTTTTCCCATTAGTCCTCCAATATATTTCATACTTTTTTGTTAAACTAACACTTAGTATTTATAATATGTACATGTAACTATTTTTAGGATTTAATAATACACTTACAATGATTATGTTTCTAGTCCTGTAAAATTTTTTTAATTTCCCTGGAATTAATGTCTTGCTTTTCGTTCACATTTCTTTTTTTGCTTGTCCAATTTTCTATGTTAATATTACTAGATAATTCCAAAACTTTCCATTAGAGTTCCACTAAAACTCTCCTCTTATTATGATCAAACTAATATCTCCTATTAAACATAGGAAAAATATTTTGATTATCTAATGAAAATAAGCACTCTTAATTTATATTTTTCCAGTATTACTTGCAAGTTTTATTTAAATGAACACATATCTACAAAATTCCTGAAAATTTGGCAATAAAGCATAGGGAAATTATTTGCAAAGTAAAAGAAATAGTATGGATTCCAGCTAGGAAAATAATGCTTTTTTAAACACATTTAAAGAAATATTTTCAATACTCAACACTTAAGCAAAATGAAGTTTGAAATATATATATATATACACACATATGTATACACACACACACATATATACATATATATGACATAGAGAAAATGTTTTAAGATTTCACTAAAATTCAACAGATGTAATAAAACTATCAGGAAACAATTGGACTAATCAAGGAATCCTGCAGCTAAATGAAATAGTATCTCTCATTTTAAAGATAGCTCTGAGATACATTTGGAGTCTAGAAAGCTTAACTGTAAACAGAAGTAAACTCAGCAGAGCAAGCGCTGTTGTGAGAGACAGTTTAATGAAGCCAGTTGAAGCCAGACTGACTGCATTCTCAGCTCCACCAATTACTAGTTCTATAACCTTAAGAAATTTCTTTAAACCTTACAGAACCTATTTCTTCATCTGCAAAACAAAGATGATAATAAGACTATATATATAAGAGTATAGCAAAGGGTTGTTATAAAGACTAAATAAGCTAATCTGTGCAAAAGGAATGAGAGAGAGTCTACATAAGAAGAAAGCAGACAGGTAAAGAAAAAGGAGATTTAAAAAAAAGGTGTGCTTATGGCCTGAACATTTGGGTCCTCTCAAAAGTCATGTTGTAGCCTAAATCTCCAATGCAATGGTATTTGTTCATGGGATGTCCGGGAGGTAACTAGGTCATGAGAATCAGAGCCTTGTGAATTCTGATAGTGTCCTTCTAAGGAGCCAGACCTCCTGGAATGTGAAGTCAAGTGGGCCTTAGAAAGCATCACTATGAACAAAGCTAGTGGAGGTGGTAGAATCCCAGTTGAATTATTTCAAATCCTAAAAGATGATGTTGTGAAACTGCTGCACTCAATATGCCAGCAAAATTGGAAAACTCAGCAGTGGCCACAGGACTGGAAAAGGTCAGTTTCCATTCCAATTCCAAAGAAAGGCAATGCCAAAGAATGCTCAAACTACCACACAATTGCACTCATCTCACACGCTAGTAAAGTAATGCTCAAAATTCTCCAAGCCAGGCTTCAGCAATATGTGAACCATGAACTTCCAGATATTCAAGCTGGTTTTAGAAAAGGCAGAGGAACCAGACATCAAATTGCCAACATCCACTGGATGATGGAAAAAGCAAGAGAGTTCCAGAGAAACATCGATTTCTGCTTTATTGACTATGCCAAAGCCTTTGACTGTGTGGATCATAAGAAACTGTGGAAAATTCTGAAAGAGAAAGGAATACTAGACCACCTGACCTGCCTCTTGAGAAACCTATACACAGGTCAGGAAGCAACAGTTAGAACAGGACATGGAACAACAGACTGGTTCCAAATAGGAAAAGGAGTACGTCAAGGCTGTATATTGTCACCCTGCTTATTTAACTTCTATGCAGAGTACATCATGAGAAACTCTGGGCTGGAGGAAGCACAAGCTGGAATCAATATTGCTGGGAGAAATATCAATAACCTCAGATATGCAGATGACACCACCCTTATGGCAGAAAATGAAAAGGAACTAAAAGGCCTCTTGATGAAAGTGAAGAGGAGATTGAAAAAGTTGGCTTAAAGCTCAATATTCAGAAAACGAAGATCATGGCATCTGGTCCCATCACTTCATGGGAAATAGATGGGGAAACAGTGGAAACAGTGCCAGACTTTATTTTTCTGGGCTCCAAAATCACTGCAGATGGTGACTGCAGCCATGAAATTAAAAGACGCTTACTCCTTGGAAGAAAAGTTATGACCAACCTAGATAGCATATTGGAAAGCAGAGACATTACTTTGCCAACAAAGGTCCGTCTAGTCAAGGCTATGGTTTTTCCAGTGGTCATGTATGGATGTGAGAGTTGTACTGTGAAGAAAGCTGAGTGCTGAAGAATTGATGCTTTTGAACTGTGGTGTTGGAGAAGACTCTTGGGAGTCCCTTGGACTGCAAGGAGATCCAACCAGTCCATTCTAAAGGAGATCAGTCCTGGGTGTTCACTGGAGGGACTGATGCTAAAGCTGACACTCCAGTACTTTGGCCACCTCATGCGAAGAGTTGACTCATTGAAAAAGACCCTGATGCTGGGAGGGATTGGGGGCAGGAGGAGAAGGGGACGACAGGGGATGAGATGGCTGGATGGCATCACCGACTCGATGGACATGAGTTTGGGTGAACTCCGGGAGTTGGTGATGGACAGAGAGGCCTGGCATGCTGCAATTCATGGGGTCTCAAAGAGTCGGACACGACTAAGCTACTGAACTGAACTGAAGGAACTTGCTACCTTCCAGAAAAGCAAGAAATAAAGGTCTGTTTTTTAAGCCACCCAGTCTGTGGTAATTTGCCATTAAAGCCCACCCTGACTAAGACAGGTGGAAGAGGGCAGATGGGAGGGAAAGAGTGAGATAGAGAAGAATGCACACATATGTGATGAACACTGAGAATCACCAACAACAAGCTCTCAGAGAACACCACAATTATACATTTTACAGCAAGCTGCAAAAACATCAATATAGCCCATAATATAGAAATAAATACTGTAAAATATCAAATAAAAGAACACTGCTTTTGTATTTTTCCTATCCTCTGAGGAAAAAACATATTAGTGTAGAATATTTCAAATTATAAAAAATACATTACTTTTTCTAGAAGAGAAATTTAACGTTACCTGTACAGAAAAATACTTCACTTCATCAAATGTAATCATAAAGTCCTTTTCAGTGTTTTGGGATAGCAAGCTACAAGTTTTTGTACATTTCACCACATTGTTAATAGAGATGCGAATGAACAAATTACTGTAATGCTGGGAAATGACTGAAAACACATATTTAGGAAGCAAATTTTGTTGTAATTGACAGTAACACATTGTTAAAATTAACCAATTAAACAATTCAGGCCAAAACCTAAGACTCAATCAAATAAAGAAAGAAGTTATAGAGCATATTAAACAATAAGGAGAGCATTTTAAAATAGTATTTTTCCCCATTGGTGGTAGGCACAATCAGGAAAAGATGGTTGATTCTTCATTAGATTACTTCTCATATTTTTATCCTCACATTTTCATTATAATTACTTTGAAAATGTTCCTATATATTATTTTTAAGGTAACCAAACACATACTTGAAAACTTTTTCTAACAATTATGCGGAAATTCAAAAAATAAAATAATTCAGAATAATCTATTCTTAATTTTAGGACAACAAAATTTAAAGCAGCACTCTATCTTGTAATTCACTTCACTATCTACTTCACATATACTATATTGGTCAGTATTTTTATCTTTCATAGCACTCCATGAATTAAAACAATTTTGTTTTTATGTTTTATCTTTAAAACTCTGCTTATATAGAATTCTCTTCAATAATTCACTTTACATAAAAAAGAACCATCAAGCCTTCATAATGAGGCTGGTTTTATGCCACAATAAATCAAATGATAAGCATTCAACTTACTTAAAGTCACCGAGAAAAATAAATTCTTTAAACAATGTTTAAGAGACACAGAAATAAATTAGTACTATCATCCAAGAAGATAAATATTTTTTCTTAAACTTACACGATGATTGAGGTGCATTACAGATAGTTAAAAATCTTTTGTCACTCCTCACCTCAAAAAGTGAACTTAATATTCTCCTCTGCTCTTGAATCTGGCCTAGTCCTGTGACAATTTTAACATGCAATGGACACGACCATGGCTGAGACAAGGACAAGGTGAGAGAGGCACCACCCAGGGTACAAAGTTAAGTGGACACCAGAAACTTCAGTAATCAAGATAGAATTTTAATATTTTAAAATAAAAATTAATGATGAAAGACATGACCCTGGGACTACATGGGAAGAAAGGTTCAGCCTCTCAGCTAAGTCCAGTCTTTCAGGCATTCTCATTAAGGCACCAGACACTTAAATGAGTTCTTTTGGACATACCAGCCCTTTTGAACTACAGCCCCAGCTGTGAAAATGTGAAGCAGAAGAATTACTTAGTGAACGCACAGATAATGATTGGTAGCGAAATGGTAAATGTTTCAAGCTACTGAGTCTTTGAGTGTTTTGTAAGGCAGCAGTATATAACTGAAACAGTGACATATGATCATAGTATGATTGTTAAATCAAAAGGATACTCTTAGGCGTAAAATGTTTGCAGTTTCTTACATGAATGGCCAGGCAGCCGACCTATAACAATCAAAATAAAAACACAGAGAATGTCTTTTTTAAAGTTAATTTTTCTTTCATTTTACTGTCACCAAACTATATTTTTTAAAGTTTCAATTTAATTTTTTTCATTAGAAATTTTTTATTAGCAATATCTAGTCACAGATATAAAGCAGAAATACAGAAGAAAAATAGGCAAGATTTGTTCAAAGTAAACCTAAAATAAATAAGAATACAAAGCCAAAATGGTTCATTTATTAACTTCAATACAGCTGTCACTCTCTGAATCATTTTCATTTTACATTAGGTGAGGACTGATAAAACATAACATCTTGGGAATCCCTAGTACAGATAACAGTTTTTCTGCCAATCAGAATGTTTTCTATAATTTTAGTGATTATTAGAATGCTTATCTGACACATAAAAATGAAAAATTCATGAATATGGTTATCAGAGACAGCCATTTTCTATTCATGCTTTTTGATACCATGTAATAAACATTAAATTGTCTTCATATGAAATAAATAATTTATATGGGTTTATTGAGACTTAGTCATACATACCACATCCCCAAATGGCACCAAAGTTGGTGCCTCATGTGTTACTTCTGGCTCTTTATTTTCAGACCCTTTAAGAGTTTTTCTCAGCATCTACAATGTAAATAAGTTGAGACTTTAGAAGGCAAAGAAGAATATAATTAGATAAAATATCACTTCAATTCAACAAGTATTTTATGAGTGTCTAGTATCAGATACTATATATTTTAGTATTATATATTTTATGACTTGAAAACTCATCTCTACCCCAAGTTTATTATTAAGTTAGCAGAGAAACAAAATGTGTTGTGAGATAGGAGAGAAGTACATAACAGCATGAACAGTGAGTTCTCCTTGATAACAAAAAATGATCATCTCAATCTAATGTGGACTAGATCCTGTATCTCACAAACAGTAATCCTGGTGCAAATTATTTCAATATTCCTTCAGTTATCAGCCACTGCAGGGACTGCAATTACATCCTTTGGAATAGTAGGTACCCTGGAAAGGACTAATAAATAGATGGCTTTTGGTTTTTGGTTGTGTGATTTCATCCAGAATAACTCAATCAATTGATATCTGTGGGTTGATTTTTAATTTTGTTTTTAAAAGCTCTAGTCACTACACATAATGGTTAGCATTTAAAAATTACAAGACATTTTAATGTAGATTTTTAAAGTAAAGAGCAAGGGATGGGAAGGGGAAAGAGAGGAAAGGTGAGGGGAATAGTGAACAAATGGTCTATTAAAAGTCTAACCTGAAAAAAGAATTATATTTATTCTCAACCATTGCTGAACTTGAATCAACATCGTCTTATCTATAAGGAAAAATTTCCCAAAAGATTTGTTGTTATGCGTCTTTTAAGAATCACTTGTTTAATTCTAATAATATGCATAAATCCTTAGTCATGTTGAAATTTTTGTTTTAAAGGACAGAACAAATACTTGAGGTGTACTGAAAACATTTTTTTTAATATTTATCTTGGATCATTTTGTTATTGTTGCATCTGACTGATTTAATGTGCTTTTTATATATGATTAATTCATAGGTTAAGCTAACTGAATGACAATTACTGTATTGTTACAAAAATATCAATCTGTGTACAGTCTATGTGTACTTAATATGGAACACCATATTTTTTGTTTTAATGATCTTCTTATGGAAGTCTACTTTGAAAGTGCATCTTAATAACTACAAAATAATTAGGAAAAACTTCTTTAGAATACTAATACTCAATTTAGCCTTAACAATTTGGCATTTTACTTAACAATCCCTCATTTTATCTTTTTTACTTTTCCTTCCTCATATGAGCAGAGCTCTCTTCAATGGCAGCAGCATGAGCAAAACAACTCTTTGCCAAAATTCTATTTAGAACCTTGAACAAAACTTCTAAAGACTAGTCTCATAAAGCCTCTGACACCACATAGAATTTCTCCTGAACCTGCAGAGAATTTTAATTCCAATTAATTCCACTTGCCTTTTATCTCTGCTGCCTTTAGCCCCACCTTGAACAGAAGTCCCTCCTGGCACTTCTATTTAAAAGCCCCTACATTCACTTACATTGCTCTGCACTTTGTTTCCAATGGCCTTTCTGGACCATTCTCCCTCATTCCACAGTTTTCTTTGAAAACCCACCAGCCTACAGGTTTACCTTCTCCTAGCATTCTCCCCCTCCTAGCGCTAATGGCAACCTCACTATTCTTACATCAATTAGCATTCACTAGTGTACTGGCAGGATTATATGCCTGGCATTGTGCTGATTTCAGCTTGTAATGTTCCTGCCCTTGAGAAGTTCAGGCCAGTGTTGAAGACAAGTAAAAAAACAATGACAGTTTCACTATAAGAAAAACAAATGCTGAGAAGAGGGAGTTTATCTTTACTCATTCTCTGCATATATCTTATACATGGAAAAACAATAATTTATTCAATTGGTCAGATACTGTCATTCATTGTACAAGCTACAGGTACATGGAATTCTTTAAAACAGTTTGGGTATTGCGTTTGCTAGTTAAGTAGGTCAATCAACTACATTACCTTGAGTAGTAGAATATTTAGTTTACTTTGCAAATAGATAAACATTGATCACAAGAAATTTCATGACAAAGCCCTTTTAAAAAGTTGGTAAACATAAAGATGCATCATACACTTTGGTTTTACAAAAAGAAATGTTTCAACTTCTAAACTTTTCTTCGATGGCTGTCAGTAGTACACAAACTAGCGAATATTTTAAAATATATACTTCTTAATCTGTCCTTTCAGAGTAAGGTGGTGACATTTTAATGAGTATGAAAATAACTATCTTTTTGAAATAAACTCATGTTAAGATGAGAACATTTTAAAAACTACTGGAAATATTTCCTTCTAATGTTACTTTATGTGTATGCAAATGTGTTATGAGCACCCTAGAAGCTTACAGTATCACATTTTAAAAATTTAGAAACACTTTTGTTTAAAAAATTCACAAATGAGTTTCAGCAGGTTGTGTGCTGTGTGCTGCGTGCTGTGTGCTGTGCTTAGTCACTCAGTTGTGTCTGACTCTTTGCGACCCCATGGACTCCTCTGTTCATGAGGAGTCTCCAGATCTTTACCAGCTGAGCTACCAGGGAAGCCCACCAGCAGCTTGAGACCATTTTTCCTTTTAAATGTAAAAAAAATGAAAGCCCTCCCCAGAGTTTACCAGAACTAATTAATCAGAGAAGTAACATTTTATGCAAAACATGTGAGCTAACAAATTGAATAACATGCCAGAAATGAAAAATGAGTACTGTGATTTAACAGGCTCAAGAAAAAACCATTGCTTCCAATTGGAATTTAGAATATTTAAAGGTATCTTTTCTAAATATAACAGCATTAGAAACCAAATACTGAAATAAATTTGCCTCAAACCAGACCTTCAAACCACTACATCACTAAGTATTAAATCATGTTTTTCAAAAATAGTGATACTTATTGAGTTCTGTACTACTAACAAAATGAATTAAAAATCAGTTTTAGAAATACTGCTTATTTATAATTTTTAATTTTTGTACATTGTAGAATCTATAAAGTAAATTGCATTACATTTTATAAAGTATAAATAAATATTCAAAATATTGGTTAAAGATGTTCACATATTTTTATTGATAATATTGTGCAGTCAAAGAAATTTGGAGAATACTGCTAAGAAGTCACATTTAGATGCCTAGGTCTCTCTTTCCAAATCTATCTTTCTGGAGGTTTGAAGCTGCCAGTTCCCACATGTATGCCCACCTTGGCACAGTCTGCTCAGAATGAACAACTGCTCCATCTGATATGCCCATTGCCTTCAATATGATATGGAGGTAAGAATTCCATAATAGTTTTCAACTGTGACTCATCACCAGAATGCCTTGGATGAAGGTAATACTTAGTTCCCTATTTGCTTGTCCCCTTTTCTGGAAGTACTAACGGTCACAACTCTGGAGCTAAAGAGAAGCAAGGGTTATGAATCCAGTACCAAGCCCCATTCAGGATGCCTATAAGCCACTGCATAAACACAGGAGGTGACAATGTTTCAAGCGGGTCTGAAGAAGTAAAAAATTAAAGACTAGGGGAAGAGGAGCGTAGACTAAATAAGTGTAAAAGCATAAAGAAGTTGTATTATATATATTTATATATGTTTATATTATGTAATATAAATATATTATACATAAGTATGTTATATATACTTTATACATGCATATATAAAAATAAATATACATATCTACATATATTATTTTATAGTATATATATCTATATAGATATATGTAATTCATTTCCTCAAATTGAGCTATAGTTTTAGGCAATCAAAATCAAAGTTCCAACATGTCTTCCTGTGGAAACTGATGAGCTTTTCTGAGACAATTTTGAAGAAAAACAGGATGACATACTTAAAAATTAAAGAAATAAAGACATTATTTATTAATGTCTAACGGCATTAGCATAAAGTGAAGTGAAGTGAAATTTCCTCAGTTGTGTCCAACTCTTTGCGACCCCATGAACTATACAGTCCATGGAATTCTCCAGGCCAGAATACTGGAGTGGGGGTAGCCTTTCCCTTCTCCAGGGGATCTTCCCAACCCAGGGATCAAACCCAGGTCTCTGGCATTGCAGGCGTATTGGTCACCAGCTGAGCCACAAGGAAAGCCCTTGGAGAATGGAATTAGTATTAGCATAACAATAGATAAATGCACCAAATAAACTCATTAGAGAGTCTGGAAACAAACATTTATGCAAACTTCACTTGTGACAAAGACAGAACTAAAGAATAGTGGGAAAAAAAAACAGTCTCAAATGAGTAAGTAGAAATTGCCACACAGAAGAAAGAGAGAGAAAGAAGAAAAAGCAGAAAAAGAGAGAGAAAGGAAAGAAGAGAAAAGAATGAAGAACAAAAGGAAAAAAAAGAGAGAAAAAAGAATAGAAAACCTGACTCATATCATACATACACACACAGAATCAGGTACAGTGATTTGAAGATCTCAATGTGAAAGGAAAAACGATTAAAAGATAATACAGAAGAAGATTTTCATGACGTTTTCATGATATAAACAATTAGAAGATGATATAGGTAGATTTCTAAAACAGAACACAGAGCAATAACCACAAAAAAAGTTTGGAATATTAAACTACATTAAACTTAATAACTTTTATTAAATGACACCATTAGGAAGGTGAAGGGGCTCCCCAGGTGGCGCAGTGGTAAAGAATCCACCTGTCAATGTAGGAAATGCAGGAAGCACGGGTTCCAATCCCTGGAGGAGGAAATGGCAACCCACTCCAGTATTACTGCCAGCAAAATTCCATGGACAGAGGTGCCTGGCGAGCTGCAGTCCATGGGGTTACAAAGAGTCAGACACCACTGAGAACACACATACACACACAGAGGAAAGTGAAAAGATAAGACACTGGAAGATTTTTGCAATATGTTTAGTATAACTGACAAAGGGCCTATAACTAGAATGGATACACAAAAGTATACAAACTAGTAAGAAAAAGTTAGACAATCCAACAGAAAAATGGCGAACAAGCACTTCACAAAATAGTTTATAAGATCACTCATAATCATTTGGAAGGGAACTCACCCTCATTAGTCATCAGGGAAATGAAAGCTAACACCACAAAGAGATACCACTACACTTCCCTGAGATGTCCAACCATTAAAAGATGGGCACTATGAAATGGAAGGATGGAGATTATTTAGAACTCTAACACACTGCCAGTGGGAATATAAATTGGTATATTCTCTTTGAAAAACATTTGGTATTTGGTTGAATATATACATAATAATGACCCAGAAATTCCATTCTTAGATATATCCCCAACAGAATGTAAAAAAATGTGTATCAAAAGACATATACAAGAACAGTTACAGCTGTATTATTCACCATAGCCAAAAAATAGAAACAACCCAAATATTCATTAACAATGGAATAGATAAATATAATGTGTTATGTTCATACAATGGAATATTACAAAGCAAGGAAAATGAGTAACTACATGTACACACAGCATGAATGAATCTCACAAACAAAATATTGAACAAAACCCCCCAAAATACATATCTTTATCTGCACATAGGACATTCTGTAAGATGTACCATATGCTAGCCCATAAAACCAGATTCAATAAAATTTGGCAAAATTGAAATCAAACAAAGAATGTTCTCCTACTTCAACAGAATAAATTATAAGAACACAAGGAAATGTGGGAAATACACAAATCCTGGAAATTAAAAACATTTGTAAATAAGCTCTGGGCCAAAGAAGAAAAACAACAGAAGTCAGATGTATTATGAGCTGAACAAAAATGAAACACAACACAAAATTCATGAAGTCCCCTAAAGCAGTGCTCAGCTAAAAATCAGCATTAAACATACTTAGAAAAATAAGAGCAATCTCAACTCAAAGCAAGGAAGAGGAAGAAAATAAAGGTTAGAATAGAAATTATTAAGATTAAAAAAAAAAAAACAGAAAATCAATGAAACTAAAGGTAGGTTCTTGAAAAGATCACCAAAACTGCCCAATTTTTAGCTATACTGATGAAGATAAAAGATAGAGGTTACAAATTACCAAAACCAAAAAAGAATGGGGTATACCACTGATCTTACAAAATTAAAAGGATTATAAAGAAATAGCATTATATTAGTTCTTGTAGCTGCTATACAAATTGCTACAAACTTGGTGACCTAAAACAACAAAAATTTGTTTTTTCACAGTTGCGTAGACCAGAAGTCTAATATCAGTCCCCTTGGGCCAAAATTTTAAGGAAAAATCCAGTCTTATGCCTTATAGCTTCTGACAACAAGCCAGCATTCCTTAGTTTGTGGTCACATCACTCCAACCTCTGCCTGTGTGATCACATTGCCTTCTCTTCTGAGTGTCTCCAAATATCCCTCTATCTCTCTCTTATAAGGACATTTGTGATTACACATAGGACCCATGAGATAATCCAGGATAATGGCCTCCATCACAAATCCTAAACTTCACTGCATCTGCAAAAGTTTATTGCCATACAAGGTAACTACTTACAACCTCAAACAATTTTATGTTAACCAATTAGAAATGTAGATGAAATGGAAAAATTCCTATCAAGGCACATATTATCAAAACTGAAGCAGAGACATTACTTTGCCAACAAAGGTCTGTCTAGTCAAGGCTATGGTTTTTCCAGTGGTCATGTGTGGATGTGAGAGTTGGACTGTGAAGAAAGCTGAGTGCCGAAGAACTGATGCTTTTGAACTGTGGTGTTGGAGAAGACTCTTGAGAGTCCCTTGGACTGCAAGGAGATCCAACCAGTCCATTCTGAAGGAGATCAGCCCTGGGATTTCTTTGGAAGGAATGATGCTAAAGCTGAAACTCCAGTACTTTGGCTACCTCATGCAAAGAGTTGACTCATTGGAAAAGACTCTGATGCTGGGAGGGATTGGGGGCAGGAGGAGAAGGGGGCAACAGAGGATGAGATGGCTGGATGGCATCACTGACTTGATGGACGTGAGTCTGAGTGAACTCCGGGAGTTGGTGATGGACAGGGAGGCCTGGAGTGCTGGGACTCATGGGGTCGCAAAGAGTCGGACACGACTGAGCAACTGAACTGAACTGAAGAAGAATATCTGGAGAGACTTATAACAAGTAAAGAAATTAAATAACTTATTGAAGCTCTTCCTACCAAACCAAACAAAAACAACTTAGGCCCAAACTGTTTCACTGGTGAATTCTATCAAATATTTACAATCTTTTACAAACTCAAGGAAAAAGAAAAAAAAGAAGAGGAAAGTACACATCCCAAGTTATTCTATGAGGTCAGTATTACATTAATACCAAAGCCAGACAGGCATCACAAGATGAAAAAACAATAAATCATTATTCCTTACAAATACAGAGGCAAAAATCTTCCACAAGATATTAGTAAATTAAATTCGACAACATATTAAAAAGAACCATACACCATGACAAAGTGGGATTTTTTTTCATCTGAAAAATCAATGTAATAAAATAAATATAATAAGTCATATTAGTAAGTTTGTCCAATAAAGGACAAAATGACATAATTTAGCTAGATGCAGAAAATGTATTTGACAAAATCAAGATATATTCTTTTTTTAAAAAAATATTTACTTATTTATTTGGCTGCACTGGATCTCAGTTGTAGCATGTAGGACTAGTTCCCCAATCAGGGATTGAACCTGGGCCCCCTGCAATGGGAGTGCAGAGTCTCAACCACTGGACCACCAGGGAAGTTCTAAAATGTATTCTAAATAAAACCTTTGAACAGACGAGGAATAGACAGGAAATTCTCCAACATCACACTCAATGGTGAAAGACTGAATATTTTCCACTTTAAGATTCAGTTCAGTTCAGTTGTCAGTCATATCTGACTGTTTGCGACCCCATGAATCACAGCACGCCAGGCCTCCCTGTCCATCACCAACACCCGGAGTTCACTCAAACTCATGTCCATTGAGTTGGTGATGCCATCCAGCCATCTCATCCTCTGTCGTCCCCTTCTCCTCCTGCCCCCAATCCCTCCCAGCATCAAAGTCTTTTCCAATGAGTCAACTCTTCGCATGAGGTTGCCAAAGTACTGGAGCTTCAGTTTTAGCATCATTCCTTCCAAAGAAATCCCAGGGATGATCTCCTTCAGAATGGACTGGTTGGATCTCCTTGCAGTCCAAGGGACTCCCAAGAGTCTTCTCCAACACCACAGTTCAAAAGCATCAATTCTTCGGCACTCAGCTTTCTTCATAATACAACTCTCACATCCATACATGACCACTGGAAAAACCATAGCCTTGACTAGATAGAACTTTGTTGGCAAAGTAATGTCTCTGTTTTTGAATATGCTATCTAGGTTGGTCATAACTTTTCTTCCAAGGAGTAAGCGTCTTTTAATTTCATGGCTGCAATCACCATCTTCGGTGATTTTGGAGCCCAGAAAAATAAAGTCTGCCACTGTTTCCACTGTTTCCCCATCTATTTCCCATGAAGTGATGGGACCGGATGCCATGATCTTTGTTTTCTAAATGTTGAGCTTTAAGCCAAGTTTTTCACTCTCCTCTTTCACTTTCATCAAGAGGCTTTTTAGTTCCCCTTCACTTTCGGCAATAAGGGTGGTGTCATCTGCATATCTGAAGTTACTGATATTTCTCCAGGCAATCTTGATTCCAGCTTGTGTTTCTTCCAGCCCAGCGTTTCTCATGATGTACTCTGCATAGAAATTAAATAAGCAGGGTGACAATATACAACCTTGACGTACTCCTTTTCCTATTTGGAAGCAGTCTGTTGTTCCATGTCCTGTTCTAACTGTTGCTTCCTGACCTGTGTATAGGTTTCTCAAGAGGCAGGTCAGGTGGTCTGGTATTCCCATCTCTTTCAGAATTTTCCACAGTTTCTTGTGATCCACACAGTCAAAGGCTTTGGCATAGTCAATAAAGCAGAAATAGATGTTTTTCTGGAACTCTCTTGCTTTTTTTCATGATCCAGTGGATGTTGGCAATTTGATGTCTGGTTCCTCTGCCTTTTCTAAAACCAGCTTGAACATCTGGAAGTTCACAGTTCATGTATTGCTGAAGCCTGGCTTGGAGAATTTTGAGCATTACTTTACATTTCTGATTCACTCTATTTTTTATCAACATCGTACTACAGGTTCTATTCAGGGCAATCAGACGAGAAAAAGGAAGTAAAGGTATCCACATTTGATAAAAAGAACTAGAACTATCTTTATTTGCAGGTGACACAGTTCTGTATACAGAAATTCCTTAAAAATCCACCAAAAGAAGAAGAGGAAGAAGGAGAGAAACTACTATAATTAACAACTTAGTTCAGCAAAGTCTTAGGCTATAAGAACAAAATATAAAAATGAACTGCATTTCTATATACTAGCAATGAAAAATCTGGAAATAAAAAGAAAACAATTACATTAGAAATAGCATCAAAATAATAAAATAGGAGTAAATTTAAAAGAAGAACTACCTTATGACCCAGCAATCCCATTGCTGGGCATACACACCGAGGAAACCAGAATTGATAGAGACACATGTCCCCCAATGTTCATCGCAGCACTGTTTATAATAGCCAGGACATGGAAACAACCTAGATGTCCATCAGCAGATGAATGGATAAGAAAGCTGTGGTACATATACACAATGGAGTATTACTCAGCTGTTAAAAAGAATACATTTGAATCAGTTGATGAGATGGATGAAACTGGAGCCGATTATACAGAGTGAAGTAAGCCAGAAAGAAAAACACCAATACAGTATACTAACACATATATATGGAATTTAGGAAGATCGCAATGACGACCCTGTATGCAAGACAGGAAAAAAGACACAGATGTGTATAACGGACTTTTGGACTCAGAGGGAGAGGGAGAGGGTGGGATGATTTGGGAGAATGGCATTCTAACATGTATACTATCATGTAAGAATTGAATCGCCAGTCTATGTCTGACGCAGGATACAGCATGCTTGGGGCTGGTGCATGGGGATGACCCAGTGAGATGTTATGGGGAGGGAGGTGGGAGGGGGGTTCATGTTTGGGAACGCATGTAAGAATTAAAGATTTTAAAATTTAAAAAATAGAGGGGAGAGGGAAAGATGGCGGAGGAATAGGATGGGAAGATCACTTTCTCCCTCACAAATTCCTCAAAAGAACATTTCAACGCCGAGCAAACTCCACAAAACAACTTCTGTAGGCTCGCAGAGGACATCAGGCAACCAGAAAAGCAGACCATTGTCTTCAAAAACAGGTAGGAAAAAATATAAAAGACGAAAAAGGAGACAAAGGAGGTGGGGAGGGAGCTCCGTCCCGGGAAGGGAAGCCCGTCCCGGGAAGGGAATTTTAAGAAGAGAGGTTTCCAAACACCAGGAAACACTCTCCCTGCCGAGTCTGTGGCGAGCCTTTGAAACACAGAGGGCAACATAACAGGAAGGAAAAATAGATAAATAATTAAAACCAACAGATTACAAGCCCAACAGTAACTCCCTCAGCGGAAAAGTAGCACAGACGCCTGCATCCGCCACTGGGAAGTGGAGGCAGGGCAGGGACGTGCGGGAGGCGCGGGCTGCAGAGCTTTGTAAGAATCGGGCAGGAACGCCCCATGAGCAACCAGAACGATCTAACTTGGGCTAGCAAACCAGACTGTGGGATAGCTACCACGCGAAAAGCTCGAACATAAGACACCGCTAGGACCGAGCACAGAACAAAGGACGGAACGGAAAAAGCCGGCTGCAGACCATCCCCCGCCGGGGACAGGCAGCCAGAGCCGTAAGGACTGGAAAGGGGCAACTGCAGACCCGGAGAGACTTTACTTACCTAACTGCAAGCAGGCTCCTTTGCTAAGACTTCTGGGGGTGCTGGACAGTCACAGTCTGCGTCACGGGGTGAGCCAGCGGTCCACCCAGAAAGCTGAGCAGCAGCGGCAGAAAAGGTGACAAGCCGCGGCGATCGTGCTCGCCAAACTCCTGAGCTACTCGGACCTGGGAAGGGCACAAAGCGCAGTCCCAGCCGAATTTGCGCCTCTGAGGGCTGCCTGAGCGCCGAACCTGAGCTGCTTGGACCGGGGAAGTGCACGCAGACTAGGGCCGGCCCCAGACGGTTCCCGGCTGAGCATCCTAGGGTTAGGGTTAGGGTTAGGGTTAGGGTTAGGGTTCCAGGCTGAGCATCCTAGAGCTGGAGCGGTTTGTGCGCCGCGAGAAAGGACAGGCCAAGCGGGACAGAGATACTGTGTGCACACGACAGTGCTATTTGTTTGCAGCATCCCCCCTCCCCACAGCGCAACTGAACTAGTGAGCCTAAAAAACCAGCAAACAGAAGAAGTTAAACAGAGGGAACCACCTTGGAAGTGATCCCACACGGCCCATAACACCAGAGAAGGGCCAGATATTTTTAATATTTTTAAAATCACTCCTTTTTTTGTTTGTTTTTCTTTTTTTTTCTAACTTTTTTTAAATTGTTAAGTCTTCTATTTCTCCTAATTTTTATTTCTATAACCTATTATTACTATTTAAAAAAAAAAAAGACTTTTTTTTTTTTTTTTAAGGCAAACACCGTATATAGTCTTTGGATGGTTGTTGGTTTTCTTTGTTTGTTTGTTTTGTTTGTTTTGTTTTTAATAATTCTTTTTTTTTCTTTCTTCCTTTTTCCTTCTGCTTTTCTTTAATATTGTATCTTTGAAAATCCAACCTCTACTCTAGATTTTTAATCTTTGTTCTTAGGTTTTTGTTGTCAATTTTGTACATTTAAAAACCCAAACTTCACTACCCAAGTTTACCTGAGAGCGAGATTACTGGCTTGACCACTCTCTCCTCCTCTGGACTCTCCTTTTTCTCCACCAGGTGGCCTCTGTCTCTTTTCTCCCCCATCTCTTCTCTATCCAACTCTGTGAATCTCTGTGTGTTCCAGTCGGTGGAGAACACCTAAGGAACTGGTTACTGGCAGGATTTGTCTCTCTCCTACTCATTCCTCTCTCTTATCCTCCTGGTCACCTCTGTCTACTTCCTCCCTCTCCTCTTCCCCGTATAACTCTGTAAACACCTCTGAGAGGTCCAGACTATAGAGCGCACCTAAGGAAGTGACTACTGGCTAGCTTGCTCTCTCCTCTTTTGATCTCACTGCATCTCATTCCAGTCACCTCTAACTACCCCCTCCATCTTCTCTTCTCCTTGTAACTCAGTGAACCTCTCTGAGTGTCCCTCAATGTGGAGAAACTTTTCATCTTTAACCTAGATGTTTTATCATCGGTGCTGTATAGATGGAGAAGTCTAGAGGCTACTGTAAAAATAAAACTGAAAACCAGAAGCAGGAGGCTTAAATCCAAAGCCTGAAAACATTAGAGAACTCTTGAATTCAGGGAACATTAAGCAATAGGAGCTCATCAAATGCCTTCATACCTACACCAAAACCAAGCTCCACCCAAGGGCCAACAAGTTCCAAAACAAGACATACCACGCAAATTCTCCAGCAACACAGGAACACTCCCCTGAGCTTCAATATACAGGCAGCTCAAAATTATCCCCAAACCTTTGATGTTTCATAACCCATTACGGGTCATTCCACTGCACTCCAGAGAGAAGAAACCCAGCTCCACCCACCAAAACTCCAACACAAGCCTCCCTAACCAGGAAACCTTGACAAACCACTGATAGAACCCTACCCAAAGTGAGGAAGCTCCATAATAAAGAGAACTCCACAAATTTCCAGAATATAAAAAGGCCACCCCAAACGCAGCAATATAACCAAGATGAAGAGACAGAGGAATACTCAGCAGGTAAAGGAACAGGAGAGTTGCCCACCAAACCAAACAAAAGAGGAAGAAGTAGGGAATCTACCGGAGAAGGAATTCCGAATATTGATAGTGAAAATGATCCAAAATCTTGAAATCAAAATGGAATCACAGATAAATAGCCTAGAGACAAGGATTGAGAAGATGCAAGAAAGGTTTAACAAGGACCTAGAAGAAATAAAAAAGAGTCAAAATATAATGAATAATGCAATAAATGAGATCAGAAACACTCTGGAGGCAACAAATAGTAGAATAACGGAGGCAGAAGATAGGATTAGTGAAATAGAAGATAGAATGGTAGAAATAAATGAATCAGAGAGGAAACAAGAAAAACGAATTAAAAGAAATGAGGACAATCTCAGAGACCTCCAGGACAATATGAAATGCTCCAACATTCGAATTATAGGAGCCCCAGAAGAAGAAGACAGAAAGAAAGATCATGAGAAAATCCTTGAGGAGATAATAGTTGAAAACTTCCCTAAAATGGGGAAGGAAATAATCACCCAAGTCCAAGAAACACAGAGAGTTCCAAATAGGATAAACCCAAGGCGAAACACCCCAAGACACATATTAATCAAATTAACAAAGATCAAACACAAAGAACAAATATAAAAGCAGCAAGGGAAAAACAACAAATAACACACAAGGGGATCCCTATAAGGATAACAGCTGATCTTTCAATAGAAACTCTTCAGGCCAGGAGGGAATGGCAAGACATACTTGAAGTGATGAAAGACAATAACCTACAGCCCAGATTACTGTACCCAGCAAGGATCTCATTCAAATACGAAGGAGAAATCAAAAGGTTTACAGACAAGCAAAAGCTGAGAGAATTCAGCACCACCAAACCAGCTCTCCAACAAATTCTAAAGGATATTCTCTAGACAGGAAACACAAAAAGGGTGTATAAACCCGAACCCAAAACAATAAAGTAAATGGTAACGGGATCATACTTATCAATAATTACCTTAAACGTAAATGGGTTGAACGCCCCAACCAAAAGACAAAGACTGGCCGAATGGATACAAAAACAAGACCCCTCTATGTGCTGCTTACAAGAGACCCACCTCAAAACAAGGGACACATACAGACTGAAAGTGAAAGGCTGGAAAAAGATATACCACGCAAATAGAGACCAAAAGAAAGCAGGAGTGGCAATACTCATATCCGATAAAATAGACTTTAAAACAAAGGCTGTGAAAAGAGACAAAGAAGGCCACTACATAATGATCAAAGGAACAATCCAAGAAGAAGATATAACAATTATAAATATATATGCACCCAATATAGGAGCACCGCAATATGTAAGACAAATGCTAACAAGTATGAAAGGGGAAATCAACAATAACACAATAATAGCAGGAGACTTTAATACCCCACTCACACCTATGGACAGATCAACTAAACAGAAAATTAACAAAGAAACGCAAACTTTAAATGATACATTAGATCAGTTAGACCTAATTGATATCTATAGGACTTTTCACCACAAAACAATGAATTTCACCTTTTTTTCAAGCGCTCATGGAACCTTCTCCAGGATAGATCACATCCTGGGCCATAAATCTAAACTTGATAAATTCAAAAAAATCGAAATCATTCCAAGCATCTTTTCTGACCGTAATGCATTAAGATTAGATCTCAATTACAGGAGAAAAACTATTAAAAATTCCAACATATGGAGGTTGAACAACACACTTCTGAATAACCAACAAATCACAGAAGAAATCAAAAAAGAAATCAAAATATGCATAGAAACTAATGAAAATGAAAACACAACAACCCAAAACCTGTGGGACACTATAAAAGCAGTGCTAAGAGGAAAGTTCATAGCAATACAGGCATACCTCAAGAAACAAGAAAAAAGTCAAATAAATAACCTAACTCTGCAACTAAAGCAACTAGAAAAGGAAGAGTTGGAGAACCCCAGAGTTAGTAGAAGGAAAGAAATCTTAAAAATTAGGGCAGAAATAAATGCAAAAGAAACAAAAGAGACCATAGCAAAAATCAACAAAGCCAAAAGCTGGTTCTTTGAAAGGATAAATAAAATTGACAAACCATTAGCCAGACTCATCAAGAAGCAAAGAGAGAAAAATCAAATCAATAAAATTAGAAATGAAAATGGAGAGATCACAACAGACAACACAGAAATACAAAGGATCATAAGAGACTACTATCAGCAGTTGTATGCCAATAAAATGGACAACGTGGAAGAAATGGACAAATTCTTAGAAAAGTACAAATTTCCAAAACTGAACCAGGAAGAAATAGAAAATCTTAACAGACCCATCACAAGCACGGAAATTGAAACTGTAATCAGAAATCTTCCAGCAAACAAAAGCCCAGGTCCAGACGGCTTCACAGCTGAATTCTACCAAAAATTTAGAGAAGAGCTAACACCTATCCTCCTCAAACTCTTCCAGAAAATTGCAGAGGAAGGTAAACTTCCAAACTCATTCTATGAGGCCACCATCACCCTAATACCAAAACCTGACAAAGATGTCACAAAAAAAGAAAACTACAGGCCAATATCACTGATGAACATAGATGCAAAAATCCTCAACAAAATTCTAGCAATCAGAATCCAACAACACATTAAAAAGATCATACACCATGACCAAGTGGGCTTTATCCCAGGGATGCAAGGATTCTTCAATATCCGCAAATCAATCAATGTAATTCACCACATTAACAATAAAATAAAATAAAATAAAAACCATATGATTATCTCAATAGATGCAGAGAAGGCCTTTGACAAAATTCAACATCCATTTATGATAAAAACTCTCCAGAAAGCAGGAATAGAAGGAACATACCTCAACATAACAAAAGCTATATATGACAAACCCACAGCAAACATTATCCTCAATGGTGAAAAATGGAAAGCATTTCCCCTAAAGTCAGGAACAAGACAAGGGTGTCCACTTTCACCGCTACTATTCAACATAGTTCTGGAAGTTTTGGCCACAGCAATCAGAGCAGAAAAAGAAATAAAAGGAATCCAAATTGGAAAAGAAGAAGTAAAACTCTCACTGTTTGCAGATGACATGATCCTCTACATGGAAAACCCTAAAGACTCCACCAGAAAATTACTAGAGCTAATCAATGAATACAGTAAAGTTGCAGGATATAAAATCAACACACAGAAATCCCTTGCATTCCTATACACGAATAATGAAAAAGTAGAAAAAGAAATTAAGGAAACAATTCCATTCACCATTGCAACGAAAAGAATAAAATACTTAGGAATATATCTACCTAAAGAAACTAAAGACCTATATATAGAAAACTATAAAACACTAATGAAAGAAATCAAAGAGGACACTATTAGATGGAGAAATATACCATGTTCATGGATCAGAAGAATCAATATAGTGAAAATGAGTATACTACCCAAAGCAATTTACAAATTCAATGCAATCCCTATCAAGCTACCAGCCACATTTTTCACAGAACTAGAACAAATAATTTCAAGATTTGTATGGAAATACAAAAAACCTCGAATAGTCAAAGCAATCTTGAGAAAGAAGAATGGAACTGGAGGAATCAACTTGCCTGACTTCAGGCTCTACTACAAAGCCACAGTCATCAAGACAGTATGGTACTGGCACAAAGACAGAACTATAGATCAATGGAACAAAATAGAAAGCCCAGAGATAAATCCACACACATATGGACACCTTATCTTTGACAAAGGAGGCAAGAATATACAATGGAGTAAAGACAATCTCTTTAACAAGTGGTGCTGGGAAAACTGGTCAACCACTTGTAAAAGAATTAAACTAGATCACTTTCTAACACCCCACACAAAAATAAACTCAAAATGGGTTAAAGATCTAAATGTAAGATCAGAAACTATAAAACTCCTAGAGGAGAACATAGGCAAAACACTCTCAGACATAAATCACAGCAGGATCCTCTATGATCCACCTCCCAGAATTCTGGAAATAAAAGCAAAAATAAACAAATGGGATCTAATTAAAATTAAAAGCTCCTGCACAACAAAGGAAAATATAAGCAAGGTGAAAAGACAGCCTTCTGAATGGGAGAAAATAATAGCAAATGAAGCAACTGACAAACAACTAATCTCAAAAATATACAAGCAACTTATGCAGCTCAATTCCAGAAAAATAAACGACCCAATCAAAAAATGGGCCAAAGAACTAAATAGACATTTCTCCAAAGAAGACATACGGATGGCTAACAAACACATGAAAAGATGCTCAACATCACTCATTATTAGAGAAATGCAAATCAAAACCACAATGAGGTACCACTTCACACCAGTCAGAATGGCTGCAATCCAAAAATCTGCAAGCAATAAATGCTGGAGAGGGTGTGGAGAAAAGGGAACCCTCCTACACTGTTGGTGGGAATGCAAACTAGTACAGCCACTATGGAGAACAGTGTGGAGATTCCTTAAAAAATTGCAAATAGAACTACCTTATGACCCAGCAATCCCACTGCTGGGCATACACACTGAGGAAACCAGAATTGAAAGAGACACATGTACCCCAATGTTCATCGCAGCACTGTTTATAATAGCCAGGACATGGAAACAACCTAGATGTCCATCAGCAGATGAATGGATAAGAAAGCTGTGGTACATATACACAATGGAGTATTACTCAGCCGTTAAAAAGAATTCATTTGAATCAGTTCTGATGAGATGGATGAAACTGGAGCCAATTATACAGAGTGAAGTAAGCCAGAAAGAAAAACATCAATACAGTATACTAACACATATATATGGAATTTAGGAAGATGGCAATGACGACCCTGTATGCAAGACAGGAAAAAGGACACAGATGTGTATAACGGACTTTTGGACTCAGAGGGAGAGGGAGAGGGTGGGATGATTTGGGAGAATGGCATTCTAACATGTACACTATCATGTAAGAATTGAATCGCCAGTCTATGTCTGACGAAGGGTGCAGCATGCTTGGGGCTGGTGCATGGGGATGACCCAGAGGGATGTTGTGGGGAGGGAGGTGGGAGGGGGGTTCATGTTTGGGAACGCATGTAAGAATTAAAGATTTTAAAATTTAAAAAATAAAAAAAATTAATAAAAAAAATAAAATTTAAAAAATAAAAAACTAAAAAAAATTTTTAAAAAACATAAAAACTTAAAAAAAATAAGAAATGTAAGACTAGTACAAAGAAAATTATAAGACATTCCTGAGTGAAATTAAAGATTTAAATGAAAGGAAAACATTCCATGTTTATGACTGGAAAGATTCAATACTGTTAAAGAATCGATTCTCAAACTGATCTATGACTGTGTGTGTGCTCAGTTGCTCAGCCGAGTCCGACTCCTTGAGACCCTATGGACTGTAGCCTGCCAGGCTCCTATTTCCATGGAATATTCCCAGCAAGAATATTAGAATGGGTTGCCACTTTCTTCTCCAAAGGATTTGCCCAATCCAGGGATTGAACCCAGGTCTCCTGCATCGGCAGGCAGGTTCTTTACCACTGAGCTGCTAGGAGGCCCAAATTGATCTACAGAGCCAACAAAATATACAAACCACTAGCTAGCTTAATCACTATACAAGGATAAAACACAAACAAGAAATAAGATTTTTGAAAAACCATAAGACTACTTTGCAGACCTCCAAATGTATTTTAAAACCTAAATATAATGTATATCTCCTGCTGCTGCTGCTAAGTTGCTTCAGTCACATCCGACTTTGTGCAACCCAATAGACAGCAGCCCACCAGGCTCCCACATGCCTGGGATTCTCCAGGTAAGAACACTGGAGTGGGTTGCCATTTCCTTCTCCAGTGCATGAAAGTGAAAAGTGAAAGTGAAGTAGCTCAGTCATGTCCGACTCTTAGCAACCCCATGGGCTGTAGCCCACCAGGCTCCTCCATCCATGGGATTTTCCAGGCAACAGTACTGGAGCGGGGTACCATTGCCTTCTCCAATGGTGCCATGGGATACTTAATTTTTGAATTTGGTAGAATTCCCTGTGAAATTATCTGGGCCCGGTGCTTTTCATTGGTGATAGCTCATTGCTAGCTCTCTCTCTCTCTCTCTCTCTCTCTCTCTCTCTCTCTCTCTCTCTCTCTTTTTAAAATAGAAAATGGTCTGTTCAAACTGTTTACCATCAACAGCATCAATTTTGCTGGGCTGCAGTCCATGGGGTTGCTAAGTCAGACATGACTGAGTGATTTCACTTTCACCTTTTGCTTTCATGCATTGGAGAAGGAAATGGCAACCCACTCCAGTGTTCTTGCCTGGAGAATCCAGGGACGGGGGAGCATGGTGGGCTGCTGTCTATGGGGTCGCACAGAGTCGGACACGACTGAAGTGACTTAGCAATAGCAATAGCAATGACACCATTAACGAAAATTTTCTCATTCTATTTACAAAGCAAGCATAGCATTGATACCTAAACCCATGAAGAAAATTAAGAGGTGAATGCGAAGGCACTTCAGTTCAGTTCAGTTCAGCTCAGTTGCTCAGTCGTGTCCGACTCTTTGCAACCCAATGAATCGCAGCACGCCAGGCCGCCCTGTCCATCACCAACTCCCGGAGTTCACTCAGACTCACGTCCATCGAGTCGGTGATGCCACCCAGCCATCTCATCCTCTGTCGTCCCCTTCTCCTCCTGCCCCCAATCCCTCCCAGCATCAGAGTCTTTTCCAATGAGTCAACTCTTGGCATGAGGGGGCCAAAGTACTGGAGTTTCAGCTTCAGCATCAGTCCTTCCAATGAACACCCAGGACTGATCTCCTTCAGGATGGACTGGTTGGATCTCCTTGCAGTCCAAGGGACTCTCAAGAGTCTTCTCCAACACCACAGTTCAAAAGCATCAATTCTTCAGCACTCAGCTTTCTTCACAGTCCAACTCTCACATCCATACAGACCACTGGAAAAATCATAGCCTTGACTGGATGGACCTTTGTTGGCAAAGTAATGTCTCTGCTTTTCAATATGCTATCTAAGTTGGTCATAACTTTCCTTCCAAGGAGTAAGTGTCTTTTAATTTCATGGGTGCAATCACCATCTGCAGTGATTTTGGAGCCCCCAAAGAATAGTCTGACACAGTTTCCACTGTTTCCCCATCTATTTGCCATGAAGTGATGGGACCGGATGCCATGATCTTCGTTTTCTGAATGTTGAGCTTTAAGCCAACTTTTTCACTATCTTCTTTCACTTTCATCAACAGGTTTTTTGTGTCCAACTCTATGCGACCCCACGGACTGTAGCCCACCAGGCTCCTCTGTTCATGCGATTCTCCAGGCAAGAATACTGGATTGGGTTGCCATTTCTTTCTCCAATAGATGAATATAACAAAAATATTGATATAAAGATACTAAATAATAAAAACAGAATCTAATACCACAAAGAAAATAATATGCAAAAATCAAGTGAGACTAATTCTAGGAATGCAATAAGTTGGTTCAATAATAGGAAATTCACTAATAATGAATTTCTCCTTATGATATAAGGAGAAAAATTATGCAATTATCTCCATATATCTTTATTAATAAATGGTCCCTGGCAAAATTCAACAACTTTTCCTGTTAAAACACTCACAATAATAGCAATTAAGCCAGTATTTGAAGTTTGAAGCTTCAAATATTTCATTTGGTGGGGAAATAGTGGAAACATTTACTAAGATCAGGAACAAGCAAAGCTGTCTACTGTCTCTACTATGACTCAACATGTTACTAACTGGTAGCATTAGTCCATTCAGCTAGGTAAGAAAAATCAAATACAGGCAAGAGAACTGAAAGAAAAGAAGTAACACTATCTCTATTTGAAGATGGTCTGATAGTATATCTGAAACCTAGAGAATTAATAATACTACTAACTCAAATATTTTAAAAATTCAATAAGGAAGCAGGACATGAAATTAACATACAGAAATCTATAGCCTTAATATAGATAAATAATTGAAGTATATAAAGTAGAAGAAGCCCCACCTGAGGAATAATCTTAACAAGAAGTGTGCAAAACTCTTAAGAGGAAAACTTTAAAACACTTCTGAAAGACACAAAATTAGAGTTGAATAATGAAAAAACATCTCTGGATAGGACAGACCAACATCATAAAGATGTCAGTTCTACTTAATTTATCAATGTAATGCAATCTTTAGTCTTTTAAAAGGCTTTTATTATGAGATCAACAAGTTAACAAAGTTTTTATAGAGAGTGAGAATAGTCAGGAAGTTACAGGAAAAGAAAACTACAAGAGGGAAGGGGACCAGCCCTACCAGACTTCAAAACATACTTTAAGTCTTTAAATAAAAGAGAATGGTCTTAAGGACTTTTCCCAAGGTAGAGTCATGAAATATATGGGAAATGCCTACTAAATATGATTGACCTTGGGAAATGCTGTATTTCATATTCCCTTCTTGAATATTCACAAGGCATTTAGCATGTTAAAGATTGCTGCAACAAAGGATTTATCTTTTCTTTTAAAAAAATTGTAAGGTCTTGGCACTTGAATTGATAAACACCAATGGAATAGAATAGAAGTCCAGAAAAAAAAACATATGGAAGCTTAAATCTTATGCATAAACATGGCATCTCAAAACTCTAGGGCAAAGATAATTTTTTTTTAAATAAATGGTGTTGGGACATCTATTTGGGAAAAGAATAAATTAAATCCAGACTGCATACCACACATTACAAATAAATCAGGAATCTAAATATAAAAATGATATACAAGCATTAGAAGGTAAATTCAATTCCTTAAATTTGTATACCATTTGTTTCCTGATAGGACAATATCTTTATGTATACAAATTGTTTCCTGATAAATACTGTACTTTTTTTTTAATAACTTAAGAACAACAAAGAATGGAAAATTTCCTAATAACACGCTAACAAACTTTGAAAAAGTGAGTTTCAGTTTGATTCCCCTTTTCCATTTCCTCTATATTTCGGCAGTACCCCTGCTGCTGCTGCTGCTGCTGCTGCTGCTAAGTTGCTTCAGCCCTGTCCGACCCTGTGTGACCCCATAGATGGCAGCCCACCAAGCTCCCCCGTCCCTGGGATTCTCCAGGCAAGAACACTGGAGTGGGTTGCCATTTCCTTCTCCAATGCATGAAAGTGAAAAGTGAAAGTGAAGTCACTCAGTTGTGTTCAACTCTTAGCAACCCCATGGACTGCAGCCTACCAGGCTCCTCTGTCCATGGGATTTTCCAGGCTAGAGTACAGGAGCGGGTTGCCATTGCCTTCTCTAAATGGAAATTAAACTTGAGTTTCACATACTTCAGATACAAATTTAGCTAATTAAGAACAGGACACCAATAATTCATTTTGCAGACATGATAAAGTTTTGCTCCTGCAGGTCCATGTATAAGAACCTCAGGCATTGAAAGGAGAGCTAACTGATGTTTCTGGAGCTGAGCCCTTTAGACAAATGATTCCCAGTGATGATTATGATGATGTTAGCAGCTAACATCTATTAATGCTTTACTTCACACTGCATTAAGTATTTTATATCATTACCTCTTTTAGTTCTTCAGACAACCCTTCAGGGTAGGCAGTAATTAAATGGGACTCTAACAAGTTAACTGTCAGTGCCCCACAAGAAAACTCTTCCTCAGGTGTTCAGTTCAGTTCAGTTGCTCAGTCGTGTCTGACTCTTTGCGATCCCATGAACTGTAGTATGCCAGGCCTCCCTGTCCATCACCAACTTCTGGAGTTCACCCAAACCCATGTCCATTGTGTTGGTGATGCCATCCAACCATCTCATCCTCTGTCGTCCCCTTCTCCTCCTGCCCTCAATACTTCCCAGCATCAGGGTCTTTTCAAATGAGTCAGCTCTGGACATCAGGTGGCCAAAGTATTGGAGTTTCAGCTTCAACATCAGTCCCTCCAATGAACACCCAGGACTGATCTCCTTTAGGATGGACTGGTTGGATCTCCTTGCAGTCCAAGGGACTCTCAAGAGTCTTCTCCAACACCACAGTTCAAAAGCATCAATTCTTCGATGCTCAGCCTTCTTCACAGTCCAACTCTCACATCCATACATGACCACAGGAAAAACCACAGCCTTGACTAGACGGACCTTAGTCAGCAAAGTAATGTCTCTGCTTTTGAATATGCTATCTAGGTTGGTCATAACTTTTCTTCCAAGGAGTAAGCGTCTTTTAATTTCAGGGCTGCAGTCACCATCTGCAGTGATTTTGGAGCCCCCCCAAATAAAGTCAGCCACTGTTTCCACTGTTTCCCCATCTATTTCCCATGAAGTGATACAACTCTCTAAACGAGGGCAGGTTTCCCTCCCTCCCACTGGCACACTGAGCCCTTGGTCCTGCCTGATCCTCTACGGGGTCAGGGGACAGACTCCACCCCCCAGAACCCCCACTTACATTCAGCAGCCGGTACCCAGGACCCTCCTTAGACTCGACTTTGGACAGATTAGGGGTCTTGTCCCGCCCTTGGACGTTCCAGGCTGTAGAAGAGAATTCCAATCCCCTTGCTTGCCTATTTTCCAAGTTGGTTTGGGAAATTCTCTGAAATAACGGTGCTGCGTACAGGGAATGGATCCGCCTGTTGTGATTATCTTCTGTGTTGGAAACCTTAGCCATGTCTTGGGGCGGCTCCATCCCTCCATCCTCGGCTGGGCAGGTCTGCGCACTAACCGACTGCCTGCTACTGCGCAAGCGCAGCCCTCTCACCACCTTTCCCGCGCTTTTCCTGTGCACGCACACACACCACGTGACCTGCACATTCAGGCCGGCCTCTGCCCCAGGCGGGAACAGGGGCTGTGCTAGTTCCAACTGCCGTTTCAGCCTCCCTTTGAAGGAAGTCTGAGCTTGCTGCCTGACAGCAAAGCTCCTCAGCACGGTGACTGAATTTAGTTCGTTTCCTATCTGCCATTTAATCCGTCATAAACCTTCTCTCTTCTCCGTACACCTCCGAATACTATCCCGAGTTCCAGATGCTATATTTTTAACAGTTTACTTGGATACTTTTACTCGACTGTCCCACAGATTCATAACCCAACACGTTAATATTCATCTTCCTCCTCAGACGTCTATGTTCCAAACACATTTCGTGTAGCGATGTCATATCCACAAAATCTTAAAACTTCTGTTTTGAATTCAAACCCTAAATATTTGAACCCGATTCTTCCTTTTTATGGCACCTCATTTAGGGTCTCTCACATAGACGGCTGCAGTGCTTTACCACAGGGGTCCCTGGCCTACCATCATCCACTCTTCCCACTGCCCCAGTGTTCATGCAGCTTACCTTTTAAAGCACACAAAATCAGAAATGTTCAGTTACTTTAATCAGCCACAAAATATTCTTCAATACAGAAAACAAGAGACTCCAAAATGCTCTATACCACCTCAGGATCATTTCTTATGGATATTCTATATGGAATCAGGTTTTCTTTTATTCAACGGCCACCTCAGAGTTTAGCCTTTAGTAAAGTCTTGTAACCCCATACACATACCCCCAAAGCAGAATTAACTGCTATCTCCAAGCTTCTACTTGGCATATTCCTATTAGTGGACTCACACTATTAGAATTAGTTGTTAATTTCAAAAAGTAGAGTTCTTGGAGGTAAAAATCTGATCCTCACTCTTCACTCTTCAGGGCTCACCACACAATAGCTCCACATCCTTGACATGTTTGTTGTCATTTTGAGTCATGTTTAATGACTGTTCAGAGACTTGCTGTCCTCCAGCACATTCCAACTTCCTTAGGGTTCATGTGATGCAACAAAAATCTAACCTAAATCTAACCAAATCTCTAGCCCTAACTTCTGGGCTATAGGAAATTCAGGAGATACAAATTGGATGATACCTTCAGGAGAAAAAATTAAATAAAAATAAAGGTGGGACATTAAAAAAAATTGATTTGGATTCTTCATACACACACAAAATGTTGCCAGAATGTGTAGAATGGTATGGTCACCCTAGAAAAAGACTTTGGCAACTTAACAAACTAAACATAAAACTACCATACAACCCAGTGGTTGTACTCCTGGGTATTTTTGTTGCTGTTCAGTTACTAAGTCTTGTCCAACTCTTTGTGACCCCATGGGCTGGAGCACACCAGACTTCCCTGTCCTTCACTATTTCCTGGAGTTTGCTCAAACTCATGTCCATTGAGTCAGTGATGCCATCCAACCATCTTACCCTCTGTTGTCCCCTTCTTCTCCTGCCCTCAATCTTTCCCAGCATCAGGGTCTTTTTCAATGAGTTGGCTCTTTGCATCAGGTAGCTAAGTATTAGAGCTTCAACTTCAGCATCAGTCTTTCCAATGAATATTCTGTTGATTTCCTTTAGGATAGACTGGTTTGGCCTGGTGAGAAGACTCACAAGAGTCTTCTCCAGCACTCCAATTCAAAAGCATCAGTTCTTTGGTGCTGAGCCTTCTTTATGGTCCAACTCCCACATCCGTACATGACTACTGAAAAAACCATAGCTTTGACTATATGGACGTTTGCTGGCAAAGCGATGTCTCTGCTTTTTAATAGGCTGTCTTAGTTTGTCATTGCTTTTCTTCCACAGAGCAAGCATCTTTTAATTTTGTGGCTGCAGTCTCCATCTGCATTGATTTTGGAGCCCAAGAAAATAAAATCTGTAAAACTCACATTCATTCAAAAACCTATACACAAATTTTTGTAGTAGTTTTATTCATAAATAAAAGTGGAATCAGCTCAGATGTCCTTTGACAGGTAAATGGTTAAACTTCAATAACTTGCAATGTGACTTTGCAATAAAAAGGAATGAACTATGGCCTTACAACATGGGTGAATCTCCAGGGAATACACTGAGCAGAAAAAAGCTAATCCCAAAAGATTACATATTATATAATTCAACTTATTATTGAAATTATAAGATTTAAGAAATAGAAGACATTAGTAATTGCCAGGGCTTGGGGTTAGGGGTACAGGGAAAGGATGTAGGAAGGATATTGTCTGTTTATAAAAGGGCAACATGAGAGATTCTTACAGCTTTTAGACTTGGTAGATACACAACCATACACAATTGATAAAACTGTATAGAACTTAATATATACATAGAGATACGCATGTAACAGTAGGGGGATTCCCTTTTCAGCCACTCCTGACAGCTGGAGAATACCTTATAGACAAGCAAGATATTCCTAGTATGGCATGTGTATCAAATTTAGACCTATTCTCAGCACCATCCAACTCCATCAACAACTTATCAATCCTCTTCTGTTCCACAACATTCAGTGGGTTGCTAATCAGGGCAGGTTCAGTTTTACTGAGGTGCTCAAGAGACTCTGAGACATCTTTTCCCACAGTAAGCCTTCATGTCTTTGAGCTCTAAGTCTCACATCAGTTGAGGCACCAATAGATACAGCTCTGAAGAGATCTCTTCCATGGCAGGACCCACATGAAGAGTGGGATTTCCGTGAAGGTCAAAGATCTCTCTGACAAAGAACTTGGGAACAGGTATGGTGAATTTCTACTCATACTTCTTGTTGTTTAAAAAAAGAGGCAGGGGAAAAGGTCTGCAGAGGTCAAATGAGTGTTAACTTAATAAGCGCATAGGCCTCTCCTTTACTCTCCCGAACTCTTGGCCAGCTTGGCTTCTCTTTTGCTGTTTCTTAAAGGTCCCTAAATGATTCTGATGTGCAACCAGATATGGGAACTACTGGTATAGATCTTTAAAAAAATAAACTTCTACAATTATATAACTTCTCAAATGAAAGTTACATTTCCTTTTTATTAGCCATCTTTCAAGCTAAATTATATTTTACTTATTACATGATACACAACCACTGAACCAGTTTCAAAAATGACAAAATTCATATTTCAATTTATTCAGTCAGGAAACACGAAAAATAAATAATGAAGGTCCTTTTCCTCCCCTTCTTCTCTATTCTCTAAATTTATGTTTAAACTTGATAGATATTTTGTAACACTAAAGTTATGGCTTTTTTAAAAGCACTGTATTACTGCTTTTAACGATAATGATTATAAATGCAACTAATCTGAAAAAACAGGAAATAAACACTTTCACCTGTTGGTTTCTAGTTCATTATCTTCTTCATCATAAAGATGATAATGCTATAGAAATTAATGTTTGGGTATAAATTGCAGATACAATTTTAACATTTTCCATAATCCTGAGAAATTTTTCAGTATTATATAATCAAAAATCAATTCCAAATACATCTGTACATACATAAAAATACATTTAAAAACAAGAATGGGAAAAATTCTAAATACTAGGTCATTACTCAGAAGGTGAGTTGGCACTATGGAGAGGCTTTGATTCCTTTATCAGGATATTCTTCCACATCCGAAGAGAACATCAACTCTGGGAGAGAAAATGAACAAATCATACTTAAAATGATTTCCCAGCAACTCAGAAAGAATTTTATAACTTACTAATAAACAGTCTTAAAATATTGACATATTATATAATAGAATTATAATTCTTTATGTTATAAAGAATTATTATAAATTCTTTGTATTATATAATTCTTACTGGAGTACAAGTAAGATTTCTTGATAGTGAACTCTGAGTTTTAAAAGATGAGCTATTGACAAATGTACGAGTTTTGCATTTTGAGATGTACGAGTTTTTAATGCATTGTAGACTCCTGAAAAATAAAATATATATAGTAGAGACAATATAATAACTCATACCAGGAAGTCTAAGTCACTTGGAGAATCCAGGATCATTAAATGGCTAAAGAAGTCTAATTCTATAGTGATCATGATAACCTAAAATATAGGACACAGACATAGCGGAGGACCTGGAACTAAGACTAGGTGTGTGCCAGGAAAGTTTAAATATGTGACCCCATTTAATCACCATAAACTCCCTTTAAGTGAGTATTATCTTCCTCATTTTATATTTCCATTTTTTTATCCATATGAAAATGTTATTTGACTCACATAACCCTAAAAGAGAGCAGGATTCTGGAAATATAAGTAACATATACTGTGTGATTAAGACTGAATACTGCATTAGCCAGTTGAATTAGCTTCAATCCCAGTGGAGAATGTTATTAATTGGCATTTTGACATTTAAACTATCACTAAGCATAGTCCCATAATTTACTAAAATACCAAGAAATATTAAAAAAAGAAAACCTTAGGAATTTAGTAAAATAAAGTCCCCTGATATAAACATTAGATGAAAAATAAAATCTTTGAATGATGAAAAACTACAACCAAGTTAATGAAAAACTGTGAACTACCTAAAGCCTAAGAAGATTTTTAAAATATTTTAAATATATCTAAAAGGAATAATTAGTGAATAACACAAGAAAAGATACATTCATGAATGAAAAACACACAAGATTATTACATTTTTTGTCTTGGTTTTCACAAATGGAAATGTTGGAAAGATTCTCAGTTCCAAGATTTCTGAGACACAGGCTGTAATCAGTTGATCAAATTGTGGTTAAATGTCTTGCTTAACAAATCAAGAATAAAAATAATAGCCAAAGTCCAGAAAACAGCAAATAGATTCAAGGATGAAACTGTGGAACATCTACCAGGAAACACAACTTACAATACAAACACTAAGCTGTTCTCAGAGCAATGCTGAAAGACTAGCAGTTTGCAAATGTGATTCTTCTTCAGGTGTTCCAAAAGGGGTCTGAGACTACAGATTAGTAAATCTCACTTTACTCTGGGCACACTAAAGATTGCTAAACACTTCATTAGACAATGAAGGGTTAAGAATTTGTGCCAGGTAGAGGAGGAGGTAAGAGTAAATTCACTTGAATATGTATCTAGCAGAGGCTAACAGATGAAGCATATCATTTATTTCAAATTTATGGGCTTCCCCAGAGGCTCAGCGGTAAAGAATCTGCCTGCAATGCAGGAAGCACTGCAGGAACTGCAGGTTCAATCCCTGGGTCGGGAAGATGCCCTGGAGGAGGAAATGGCAACCCACTCCAGTACTCTTGCTGGGAAAAGCCCATGGACAGAGGAGACTGGAGGGCTATAGTCTATAGGTTCTCAAAGGGTCAGACACGACTTAGCGACTGAGTAGCAAGAGATACTTTGATCAGAAAGAGACTAAGAGAAAGGAAGAGCAAAGACTTTCTATACAATACCTGAAAGGGTCCAAGAAAAGAAATATCTCCAAAATATGTGCAAACCCTCATTAAGTGCTCCAAGACTCCAGCTCTCCTACACACTCCTGTTTTTTGCAGCATTCAGTCTCACCACTTTATTGTTATACTTCTTGGGTTATTTTAAATGCATCTTTGTTATTGAAATGTTATAATACTATAAAGTATAAATGACATAATGCTATATCCATTAAAAGAAGATTTATGAAGTCATTATAGAAGATTTTATGATGTATTTATACTATTTTTTTCTTTAATACCTTCACTAAGATCCATGCCTGGCCTATAAGACAAAAAAAGCCAAGATAACCCAACCAGAATGGCCACCACCAGATTCACCACAATCCATGGCTGAAGAACCTGCTCCTCAATTCCTTCTGCCCTAGAGGTAAAGAAATACTCATCAGAAATGTCTTCATTGTGATCCAAATATCCAGATATATCTATTTTATAAACTTAAAAAAAAATTAGCCATCCTTATCTAGAGGAATAACAAGCATAAAATATAACTTCCCTATGAAATACACTATATATATCATGAGAATTTTAAAACCATAACTTAAAAAGATTTAAAACATTGTTTATAAAACATTTTCATTAAAAATGCAAGAGTATATAACAATAGTTATCCATTAACCAATGGAATAGGAGGCTTTTTTGGCCACAATTTTAGAAACAAAAACAAGGCCCTCATTACTATTTATAGGTGAAAACAAGTAAAGGAGTGAAAAGACAAGAATAGCACCATTCCTCCCACTGTTGCTATTATTACGATCAATTACTAGTGCTACTATGAATTCTTACCAGAGGCTACCGTTAACAGAAGAAGGTGTGTAAAGGTGGATTCTGTCACTTGTCATTTGTTGACTCAGAGATAATATAAGAGCAGTAAAGTACACTGAGAAAAGACAAATGAATTACTAATAATGTATTTTTAACAACCCAGTTTGTTTGGAATTTATAAATAACTTTAAGGTCAAAATAATCTGAGCTTTGGGAAATGATGACATAAAAAATTTTCATTTGGTCAATTTCAATAGGCTGGATAGTCTTACATTATTTTTCAATACAGGTAGAGAAGGGGCTTTAGATACTCACTATTTTATCATTAGACTGACAAGAATCTAGAAGATCATTTAAGAAATTAAATGATTCAAGGTTCTAAAATTAGTTTTATTAATATTCTCATAATTAGAACAAAATTTACTCCAAATTACCAAAAAGGTAAAAAAAAATAGTATTTGTTACTAAAATGCCCTATCAGCCCTATTTGTTTACTGTCAAGTAGAAAACACAAAAGTAATATAGAACAATAAACTTTAAAATGTTAGATAACCTCTACTGAAAAATAATTCTAAACCTCCACTGAAAAATAATTCTAAACCTCCACTGAAAAATAATTCTATCAAAATTATACCTACCATAGCTTAATTACAAATTCCACTGAATATTGATATGAATTGTTTTAGGTAGCAATAATATAAAATCATTTTTAAAATAAAATTACACTTTTTTTCTGATTCAAATTTACACAGTTATCAAATTATTTACTTACAGAAAGATGCTAAAGCTCTTGGATCCAAAGCAAGAAAATTTCGGATTGCTACTGACGTTTTAGCAAAGTCAATCCTAGAAAATACAAAAGCCTCTTGTCACAGTGTAGTTGTAAGCTTCTTACAAAACTGTACAAAACTGTAGTCTCTAGACAACAGTTTCTTTCTTCTCTATTTTAATGCTACCACATTATTATGAAGCTTTAAGTAGCTACAGTTTATACTTAACACACATGAAAAAATCTTATCTACAAAGGCCACATAAAACATTTAACTAAAGACTATTTTAGTTATCATTCCTTTAGCATTAAGAAGAAACAAATGTGATCAGCCATTTTATTAGATTCTACTTCCTTTTATTACTCATACTATTGAGTGATAAGCTGTTGTTTTCTTAGTGGGTTAAATTGTGTCCCTAGAAAAACATATTGAACTTCTAAACCCTGGAACCTGTGAATGTGACCCTCTCTGGAAACAGAATCTTTACTGATGTAGTCAACTTAAGATGAGGCCATTACAAGGGGCCCTAATCCAGGAAGACTAGTGTCTTTACAAGAAGAGACACAGATCCGTGGACACACAAGTAAGACTGCCATCTGATAACGGAGGGAGAGGCTGGAGTAACGCGTCTACAAGCCAAGGGACAGCAAGGACTGCGAGAAACCACTGGAAGCTAAGGGACAGGCAGGAATAGACACTCTCCATGGATCCCTCTAAAATGGAGCCAACCTTGCCAACACCTCGGTTTTAGACTTTCAGATTCCAAAACTGTGAGAGAACACATTCCTGTTGTTTCAAGCCACCCAGTTTGTGGTACTTTTGTTATAGCAGCCCTAGGAAACTGGGATACCCAGAGTCTTGACTATACCTGATTCAGTGCATTGGAAGATACTTGGGTCTTTTTTTAAAATTAAGTTTTTATTTTGTATTGCAGTATAGCCAATTAACAATGTTGTGATGGTTTCAGGTGAATAGAGAAGGGACCCAGCCATACATATACATGTATCCATCCTCCCCTAAACCCCTCTCCCATCCAGGCTGCCACATAACACTGTGCAGAGTCCCATGGTCTATATAATAGGTCCCTTTTGGTTATAGATACAGCAGTGTGTATGTTTGGGACTTTTTGAGTTGATTATATTTGGATGAAATTTTGGATTTAGAGTTGATGCTGAACGGGTTAAGACTCTGGGGTATGTTTTTGCTCACAATAGTCCCATCTCCTCCCCTCAAAAAGAACAGAAACAGAATGGCTCTTTAAAAAGTCAAAATAATATTAATATCCTATAATTCTATTTTGAAAATGTCATAGTTTTTCAGGGACACATTTTGCTCAACACTTCCTTCTGAAGAAAGTTAGAGAAGCCTACGGTCACAACAGTCTTACCTGTCAAAGGCTGAAACTGTACTCAGAGCCAAAAGCAAGTAGAGAAGACTCTGGAATGGATATGCTAATGTCTTGTATTGTTGCAGAAGGTTTGAGAGGTCAGAAAGCTCATCTCCTGCCAGAATATAGATCACAACAATGTTCCACACAGCACAGCCAGCCAGGAAGCCATGGGAGAAGACACCAACCATCCTGAATGGAAAACGGTTTTGTTAACATACACCAAAGACTAAAGCAAAAAGCACATTCTTCGAATCTATTCATGTGTAAGAACAAAGTTCAACATTTCACAAAAGGTAAAAACAAGCTTTTCTTTTCTCTATACTAATAGGCAGATCATTTAACTCTAATTGAATGTTTGAAAAATATATGCACCCACCATTTTAAGTTGTCAATTTTTTAACAGTATTGAACAATCAATACTTAAAAAATTGTGGAACATTTGTCTTTAGAAAAGTCCAACAAAATCAGTCACCGGAAAGCCCGATGCACCGACAGTGCGACATCTCTGGTCGTCCAGGAAGGTTTCATGTCCATTGACACATCAATCTTTTCTGTGGTCTTAATCAACTCTGAACGATCAGCAGCCTGGAATCGCCCTAAGAACACAACACACAATTAAAAACAACTCACAACAGAGAACTCTGAGGATCTTTCTTGTTATTCCACATTTAAGAACCCTCATGTTGAGACTGAAATTTTACTGTTTTCTTGTCTAAAAATTCTCCCTGATTCAGCTCCTACTTCAGAAGTCTCTTTTCTCTCAGTTGCTAAAAACATACAATGTTTTAATCTTGAAGAGAAGTAAATGATGTCCACGTACTTTCTTCTCAACCCGAAACAGATGTTAAAGTAGCAGTCTTGGAAATCAATTTATTTAGTGAAATACAACAATGAACTTGTAATTCAGAATGAAGTCTGTAAACCTTTAACATGATATAGTCTAAAATATTCTAATTTAGAGATTTTTACAAGTATTAAAGTATAAATCCTACTACTATAAAGGTAAGTCAATATTTGAAAACACTTCAAATTTCTCAGGAAAAGATGCCAGCGTATGTAGTATGGCATTCTGTGATGACAGAAAAGAAACGGATTGTTTCATACACTGGTCTTAAGAAGATCCCCATGGAAACCGTCAGTTCAAAGGTCAGAACTCAATACTGTGAGCAGAGCTTTATGCTTCCTCTGCAGACAAGAAGGCTCCTTCTCATTCATCAGTCAATCCACAAATGGACCTCAGGAAACTGGAAAGGTTCCATTATCTTTGGCAAACCTGGCTGTCAGGCACTTTGGAGAAGGGAAGACAGAAGTGGGATACCTAATGTTCCCAAAGAAAAAGCAACTGCTGGGCAAATCACTGGTACATTCCACGGTCAGTTACTTTACTAAGGGAAGTTTCTGTGCTACAGGAAGCAAGAATAAAAATGAGGATTGAGTGATATTGCTTGAAAATCAGTTCAGCTTAGTTCAGTCTCTCAGTCATGTCCGACTCTTTGCAACCCCATGAACCGCAGCATGCCAGGCCTCCCTGTCCATCACCAACTCCCAGAGTCTATCCAAACCCATGTCCATTGTGTTGATGATGCCATCCAACCATCTCATCCTGTTGTCCCCTTCTCCTCCTGCCCTCAATCTCTCCCAGCATCAGGGTCTTTTCAAATGAGTCAGCTCTCCACATCAGGTGGCCAAAGTATTGGAGTTTCAGCTTCAACATCAGGCCCTCCAATGCTTGAAAACAGACTGAAGCAAATTAAATGGCCACATGGTATACTAGTCCTGCTGCTTGCTGCGTGCATGCTCAGTCGTGTCTGACTCTTGGCAACCCCATGGACTGGAGCCTGCCAGCCTCCTCTAACAGCCCTCTACCTAGAAGTCATGAAACTTTGGTTCGAGTCCCAGTTCTGTACTAATCAACTGTGAGACCCTGGGTGAGTCCGTCTCTCTGGGTCACAGGTTTCTCATTGGCCAACAATGCCAAGATCCCTAAAGCGGGCTCTTAAGAAATCAGAATTCTAAAACAATTTACGCAAAATCTAAGTTATAAATTTTAAGGGTTAATCTTTATGTTTTAGATGAGTTCTTTAGGGAGCATGTTCACAGCATATCCATGGGACTAATATATGGTTATGATCATGCTTTCAGTAGGTTTTTCTTAAACACCACAAATGTAGTGTTATAACCAACACTACATACAATGTGCTATATACAATGTCAGAACTATTTTTCTAAAAGAAAATATAGCTATAATGTTGTATTTCTCATTTAATATGGCAATACTATCCTGTATTTTCTCATTTATTTTTAATGACAGAATTTATATCATTACTTGCTCCACCACCAATATCACCATCAATTGCAGAAAACTGGTAAAAGTACAACAGGGAATAAAGAAATGGGTGGGGGGAGAGGGAGGTTTTTTAAGTTACCAATCATCTCATAACCTAGAAACAACCAGCATTAACATTTTAACGTATTTTCTTCTAGTCTTTTGTCCTATGCATTTCTCTATAGTTCAACTCTAACTACAAGCATGTATGTTTACTTTTCATTAGCATCTTAACATGAAGTGAAAAATTCTCCCTAGGCATTATTTTTAGTGGTGCAGAAGACTTCATTGTATAGATATGCCATAAACTATCTGAAATCACTCCCCTTCTGTTTTGCATTTAGGTTTTTTACAGTTTTTTGCTCTCATTAATAACAATATGATGATGAGCTTTATGTATAAATTTTTATCCATATTTTTACTTATTTCCTTAATTCAGATTTCCAGAAGTATAATTACTAGGTCAAAGGATATCCTTATATAATTCTTAAAGGGTTCATGTTCCAAAATAAGGACCTACTTACTGCTTTTTTCCACAAACACTTTGCCTACAGGCTGGCTAATGCCCGTGGGTGCAGTGAATACAGATTGTTGTTCTGGACTACTTTGCTCGTCAGTAATTATGTCTTCATCTTCAACTCCTAGTTCATTGGCATAATGTAATTCTGCTGGCTGGGTTTTCCTGTAATCAAGGAGAATTAAGAAAAATGGATGATTTCTGACCTTTTATAGACCCAAATAAGGAGGTTCTTGCGAGTCTAATGGAAAGAACCCTGGATTTGGAGTCAGAAAATTTAGTTTTTACTCAAATGGATCAGTTATTAACTGTTACGTACAGCAAGTCACTTACCTTTCTGTGGGCCTCAGTTTTCTCATCTGGAAAATGAAGTAACTGAACTAGATTTGAAAGGTTCTTTATAGACTTAAAATTATATGATTCTATATAGATACTGATCACTATGTGTAGGGTCATTTCCAAATATGAACAATAGCGTTATATAACTTCCAGTATGCTTCTTTAAAGTATACCATTCTATTTTACCTGGGACTTAATTTCCTATGAAATAAACATTTTATGTATTGTTAGAATAATCATAATTTGAATTCTATTAATACAAGAAAATAAATAATAGCCTACCTTATTATATCACCTTTAATTCTTAATATCGATTGGAAGAAGCACAAGCTGGAGTCAAGATTGCCAGGAGAAATATCAATAACCTCAGATATGCAGATGACACCACCCTTATGGCAGAAAGTGAAGAGGAACTAAAAAGCCTCTTGATAAAAGTGAAAGAGGAGAGTGAAAAAGTTGGCTTAAAGCTCAACATTCAGAAAACGAAGATCATAGCATCTGGTCCCATCACTTCATGGGAAATAGACGGGGAAACAGTAGAAACAATGTCAGACTTTATTTTGGGGGGCTCCAAAATCACTGCAGATGGTGACTGCAGCCATGAAATTAAAAGATGCTTACTCCTTGGAAGAAAAGTTATGACCAACCTAGATAGTATATTTAAAAGCAGAGACATTACTTTGCCGACTAAGGTCCATCTAGTCAAGGCTATGGTTTTTCCTGTGGTCATGTATGGATGTGAGAGTTGGACTGTGAAGAAGGCTGAGCACCGAAGAATTGATGCTTTTGAACTGTGGTGTTGCAGAAGACTCTTGAGAGTCCCTTGGACTGCAAGGAGATCCAACCAGTCCATTCTGAAGGAGATCAACCCTGGGATTTCTTTGGAAGGAATGATACTAAAGCTGAAGCTCCAGTACTTTGGACACCTCATGTGAAGAGTTGACTCATTGGAAAAGACTCTGATGCTGGAAGGGATTGAGGGCAGGAGGAGAAGGGGATGACAGAGGATGAGACGGCTGGATGGCATCACGGACTTGATGGATGTGAGTCTGAGTGGACTCTGGGAGATGGTGATGGACAGGGAGGCCTGGCGTGCTGCGATTCATGGGGTTGCAAAGAGTCGGACACGACTGAGCGACTGAACTGAACTGATGTAATACTTTTACTACTTATATAAAATCTTCTATTTGTGTTCCTCTTCTTTAGATTCAGCTCCTAAAATATTTTATTTATTTAAATATAATATTTTACTTTTCTCAGTGGGCTTACTCTTTTCAAAGTTATCCTTAGATTAGTTTAACTAATACATTTGTAATACTACTTATCCTAGAGATACACAACTACAAGTATTTAATAAGACTTAGAAGCTGCTGTTTGGGAGCTCCAAATTAAGCATCAGGGTGTCTCTGCAGAAATTTAGAAGGACAAATAAATCCTTACTTCGTCTTCCTTCGAGGTTTCTGAATAACTGGCTCCTCATCTGGCTCCACATTGATACCGTTTTCATTTGGTAATAAAGATGGACTAGCTGTCTTCTTCTGGGTAAAGGCAGTCTCCAATTCTGAAAATAAAGCAGATTAAGTTTTTAAATAATTATGATGCAAAAAAGAAAAGTAGCATGTAAGACTTCTGTAAGACAAAAGAACTTTAAGAATTCTAATTGGCCCCCAATTTTTTTCACCATCTTATTAATCTTTAAAATTTTACACCTCTAAACACTCAACAGACAATTTGAAATCATGATGCCAAACAACATGAAAAAAGAAAAATCAAGTCATCCAACATCGAGGGTGTGTCAGAACTCCAAGATTACCTCCAAGTTCTATGATTCACTCAACGGACTCACAAGTCATTTACACTCACAGTTATAGTTTATTACAGGAAAAAGACACAAAACAAAATCAGAACAAGGAAAAGGCTCATGGAACAAAGTCCCAAAGAAACCAAGTCCAAGTTTCCAAGAGTCCTCTATCAATGAAGTCACACAGGATGTGCTAATTCTTCCAGCAACAAGTTGTAACGACATATATGTTCCTTTCTCTTCCAGGGAAGCTCATCAGTCACTTAGCAGCCAGGAATTTTACTGGAGAGTGATCACAGAGGCACCTCGTGCCAAACACATACCAAAATTCTAGACTCCCAGAAGAAAAGCAGGTGCTCAGCATAAATCTCACTGTGTGCATAGTGCACAGTGAGCCACCCTGACAGTTTATAGAGAAAGCTTTGTATCAGTGTAGACAACTGTTGCATAGGAAGCTGGAATGTCAGGTCCATGAATCAAGGAAAATTAGAAGTGGTCAAACAGGAGACAGCAAGAGTGAACATTGACATTTTAGGAATCGTGATCTAAAATGGACTGGAATGGGTGAATTTAACTCAGATGACCATTATATTTACTACCGTGGGCAAAAATCCCTTAAAAGAAATGGAATAGCCCTCACAGTCAACAAGAGAGTCCAAAATGCAGTACTTGGATGCAATCTGAAAAATGACAGAATGATCTCTGTTCATTTCCAAGGCAAATCATTCAATATCACAGTAATTCAAGTCTATGCCCCAATCAGTAACGCTGAAGAAGCTGAAGTTGAATGGTTCTATGAAGATCTACAAGACCTTTTAGAACTAACACCCAGAAGAGATGTCCTCTTCATTATAGGGGACTGAAATTCAAAAGTAGGAAGTCAAGAAACATCTGGAGTAACAGGCAAATTTGGCCTTGGAGTACAAAATGAAGCAGGTCAAAGGCTAACAGAGTTTTGCCAAGAGAACACACTGGTCATAGCCAACACCCTCTTCCAACTACACAGGAGAAGACTCTACACATGGACATGACCAGATGGTCAATACCGAAATCAGACTGATTATATTCTTTGCAGCCAAAGATGGAGAAGCTCTATACAGTCAGCACACACAAGACAGGGAGCTAACTGTGGCTCAGATCATGATCTCCCCATTGCCAAATTCAGACTTAAATTAAAGAAAGTAGGGAAAACAACTAGACCATTCAGGTATGACCTAAATCAAATCCCTTACGATTACACAGTGGAAGTGAAAAATAGATTCAAGGAAATAGATCTGATAGACAAAGTGCCTAAAGAACTACGTGCCATTGTATAGGGGGCATTGATCAACACGATCCCCAAGAAAAAGAAATGCACAAAGGCAAAATGGTTGTCTGAGGAGGGCTTACAAATAGCTGAGAAAAGAAGAGAAGCTAAAGGCAAACGAGAAAAAGATATAAGCATCTGAATGCAGAGTTCCAAAAAATGGCAAGGAGAGATAAGAAAGCCTTCCTCAGTTATCAACGTAAAGAATAGAGGAAAACAATAGAATGGGAAAGACTAGAGATCTCATCAAGAAAATTAAGACATACCAAAGGAACATTTCATGCAACGATGGGCACAATAAAGGACAGAAATAGTATGGACCTAACAGAAACAGAAGACATTAAGAGGTGGCAAGAATACACAGAAGAACTATACAAAAAAGATCTTTATGATCCAGATAACCATGATGGTGTGATCACTCACCTAGAGCCCAACATCCTGGAATGTGAAGTCAAGTAGGCCTTAGGAAGCATCACAATGAACAAAGCTAGCAGGTGATGGAATGCCAGTTGAGCCATTTCAAATCCTGAAAGATGATGCTATGAAAGGGCTGCACTCAATATGCCAGCAAATTTGGAAAACTCAGCAGTGGCCACAGGACTGGAAAACGTTACTTTTCATTCAAATCCCAAAGAAAGGCAAGCCAAACAATGTTAAAACCACCGCACAATTGCACTCATCTCACATGCTAGTAAAGTAATGCTCAAAATTCTCCAAGCCAGGCTTCAACAGTACGTGAACCATGAACTTCCAGATGTTCAAACTGGATTTAGAAAGGCAGTGGAACCAAAGATCAAATTGCCAACATCCACTGGATCATCAAAAAAGCAAGAGAGCCAAAGCCTTTGACTGTGTGGATCACAACGAAGTATGGAAAATTCTTAAAGAGAAGGGAATACCAGACCACCTGACCTGCCTCTTGAGAAATATGTATGCAGGTCAGGAAGCAACAGTTAGAACTGGACATGGAACAACAGACTGGTTCCAAATTGAGCAAGGAGTATGTCAAGTCTGCATACTGTCACCCTCCTTATTTAACTTATACGCAGAGCACATCATGAGAAATGCCAGGCTAGATGAAGCACAAGCTGGAATCAAGATTGCTGGGAGAAATATCAATAACCTCACATATGCAGATGACACCACGCTTATGGCAGAAAGTGAAGAAGACCTAAAGAGCCTCTTGATTTAAGTAAAAGAGGAGAGTGAAAAGGTTGGCTTAAAGCTCAACATTCAGAAAACTAAGATCATGGCATCCGGTCCCATCACTTCATGGGAAAAGGGGAAATAATGGAAACAGTGACAGACTTTATTTTTGGGGGGCTCCAAAATCACTGCAGATGGTGACTGCAGCCATGAAATTAAAAAACGCTTGCTCCATGGGAGAAAAGTTATGACCAACCTAGACAGCATATTAAAAAGCAGAGACTTTACCTTGCCAGCAAAAGTCCGTCTAGTCAAAGCTGTGGTTTTTCCAGTAGTCATGTATGGATGTGAGAATTGAACTATAAAAAAAGCTGAATGCCAAAGAATTGATGCTTTTGAACTGTGGTGTTGGAGAAGACTCTTGAGAGTCACTTGGACTGAAAGGAGATCCAACCAGTCCATCTTAAAGGAAATCAGTCCTGAATATTCATTGGAAGGACTGATGCTGAAGCTGAAACTCCAATACTTTGGCCACCTGATGTGAAGAACTGACTCATTTGAAAAGACCCTGATGCTGGGAAAGACTGAAGGCCCTGATGCTGGAGGAGAAGGGGATGACAGAAGATGAGATGGTTGGATGGCATCACTGACTTGATGGACATGAGTCTGAGTAAGCTCTGGGAGTTGGAGATGGACATGGAAGCCTGGCGTGCTGCAGTCTATCAGGTTTCAAAGAGTCGGACACAACTGAGCAACTGAACTGAACTGAACTGAACTGAGAAAACTGTTTACCTGCCAAGTTCCCAGATTCTAGTCAAGCGGCCCTAGAGCAAGTAGGCCTGTCCAGTCCTGCAAGTTAACTCTTTTCTAAACACAAAGCATTAAATTCAGGCAAGTCAATGGAGCCTTCTAACCCATTAGCAACCCTTCCTATCTGGAAATACAGGAAATGGCTCCCTGGAATGCCCACAAAGACCCTAGAAATCTATTTTTAAAAGCACTTATAGCCTGGGCTGGAAATAGAAGCAGTACAGCCAACCACAGATGTGCTGGACTAAACAAAAATGACATGTATACGGTCATGTAAGAATTGAATCGCCAGTCCATGTCTGACGTAGGGTGCAGCATGCTTGGGGCTGGTGCATGGGGATGACCCAGAGAGATGTTGTGGGGAGGGAGGTGGGAGGGGGGTTCATGTTTGGGAACGCATGTAAGAATTAAAGATTTTAATTTTTTAAAAATAAAAAAATAAAATAAAATAAAAGAAAAATAAACAAAAATGAAACAAATGTAGGAAGCTAGGCCTGTAGTGGCAGGTGCATTCTAGAATGGCAGTAAAGGTACTCTTTGGCCCAGGACTTAGTTGGGATCTTAATTTTCTAAAAACTATCACTTTTATAAATAAATTTTCTCCTAAATTATAAAACTAGGTATTTTGGTATCCATCTTGATTTTCAACTTTGTACCCTAACTGAATTACTGAGAGAGTAGTTTTAATTCAACTATTCTTGAATTAAAGGAAATAAACTGTTGGTAAAACTGTCTGAGGATCAATTCTGTCTCTTTTCCCCTCTTCTGCCCTCTGCTTCTCCTCTTACTGCTCCCCGGCACTGTCGTATCCCACTTCGACTTGCCTCTCAAAACTGTGTTCCATTCTCCTGACTTTTCTAGTTCCTGCTCTCTACTCCTGTAATCTCTTCATCTAATAAGAATCTATTGTTTTCTAAGAAAACAAATAGTCTTGGGAACTATTTTGTAATAAACCATTAATTGGGGCTAATGTTAATGGGAGAAAGCTAATCTTACAATATTTGGTCTTTTCTTTTTTTACTCTAATAAAATCTATTGTCATTTTCTAATTATTATAAAAGTTACACATAGAATATATGAAAATTTAGTAAACATAAAGAAAGAAAATTTTTTAAAATCATCCCTAATTCTGCCTTCTAAAAATCCTACCACTGTTGACACTTTGCTATATCCTTCCATTCTTTTTACTGTATGTGTGTGTATGTACATATATTCTGGATTGAATTGTGTCTCCTGAAAAAGATATATGCAAGTCCTAATCCCCAATAGCTGTGAATGAGACTTTAGAAATAGGGTCTTTGCAGATGTGATCACGTTAATATGAGGTCATGCTGGATGAGGATGGGCCCTAAATTCAATGGCTGGTGTCCTTATAAGAAAGGCCAAATTTGGACACAGAAACACAGGGAAAAAAGTGAAGATGGGGACACAGAATGGAGTTATGCTGTTACAAGCCAAAGAATGCCAAGAACTATAAACAACCACCAGAATCTGGAAGAGGCTAGGGTGGATTCTTTCCTACAAACTTTAGAGGAAACATGGCCCTGTGGACACCTTGATTTTGGACTTCTAGCCTCCAGAATTGTCAAGAGACACTGTCCATCGGAAGGCACGCTGAGATCTAAACTTTCTATTTTGCTTCTGAAATTGCATCCCTTCTCTCATAATCTGTACATATATTCCCTCATAGCTCAGTTGGTGGCAGCTTCCCTGGTGGCTCAGAGGGTAAAAGCACCTGCCTGCAATGTGGGAGACCCAGGTTCGATCCCTGGGTCAGAAAGATCCCCTGGAGAAGGAAATGGCAACCCACTCCAGTACTCTTGCCTGGTAAATCCCATGGACAGAGAAGCCTGATAGGCTATAGTCCAAGGGGTCGCAGAGTCGGACACAACTGAGTGACTTCACTTTCACTTTTTTTTTTCACTTTCACTTTTCAGCACAGTTGGTAAAGAATCTGCCTGCAATGCAGAAGACCCCAGTTCAATACCTGGGTTGGGAAGATCCCCTGGAGAAGGGATAGGCTACCCACTCTAGTATTTGCCCTGGAGAATTCCATGGACTGTATAGTCCATGGGGTCACAAGGAGTCAGACACCACTAAGCAACTTTCACTTCACTTTACTTCATGATCAAAAGAGATCCTCTAAAATATTCCTGACTTAACCCTCTGGAGTTACCCTAGCAATAAAAATTTTAAGCAAAAAAAAAAACAAAAAAAAAAAAACTGGATATGAGTGGGAAAAAATAGAAACAGGTTTTTAACCATATCCCTCAAACCACAACTGTTGTCACAACCTAAGCTTGGTTTCTTTACATACCAAGAGGTAGCCTTGCTTTCTTCTGCCTCCGTTGAACAGGAGCTTCTTGATGTTCTATGGAGTCTTTGGTTGGTGGCTCGCTGCCCTCAGGTGGCCTGTCAACAGCAGTCTGAACAAGACCTTCCGAAGAAGTACTAGCTACAGAGAAACAGATATGAGGGGATATGAGGATAACTTGAACAGAGACTGCTAACTCTCAAAAATATGGGGAAAGGGTAACTGGAACGTTTCCTATCTAATATCCTCTTCTCTCACAAAACTAATTGTGCCCCAAGTCTTGATCTCCTCCCCCCTTACCTGTAACTTTGGGCTTCAAGTTGAAAAAACAAAGAAATGAGGGAGCAAGGAAGACTGAGGAAGAAAGAAACCTGGGACTAGAAAGAAGAACAAAAGACAGGGAGGAGGAAAACCGCTTCTGACTGTCAAAAAAGTGAAAACATTACAGAAACCATGACCACAGGGCACTCTCTTACGCCTTGAGGATTACCAGCCTCTAAATATCAAGTTGAGTCCTTCATTTATAAATTAACACATGATAAAGTCATCATGGATAGCTGGAGTTAACAGAGAACTTATAAATCTCTCCCCTCATTAAATCTTTGAACAGATTTTGACTCATTTTGGCAGATCTGAATTCTGCTTCATACATTCCCTTGCCAGTTTCTTCACAAAAGAATACAAATGAGTGAACAAATGAATAGACGTATTAGTATATTAGTATTATCAATAGTTTTTAGCGAAATGGAAACACTAAAGCTACTTTTTGTCCACTAGGTTAACAAAAAAAAATTTTTTTAAGTTGATATTTTCCAGCGTTCTCAAGGACTTAGCAAATGTGACATTCAAACTCTATTGCTGGTATTAAGATAACTAAAGCTCTGTTAAAGGCAATTTAGTAGAAACATATTAATAATGCACAGGTCCTTTCATCAGTTTCACTGCTAGCAATCCATCTTAGAGAAATATCTCTTCTTCCCCATCATCCACTGTTTTATGTAGAAGAACTGCAAATTGTTGGAGTGAAAAATTTCAAATAACCTAATTGAACAACAACTTTAATAAAAGCCAGCAATATATCCCTTTTGTCGAGAGCACTGATTTTTTCTTTTTTACAAGAAAAATAGTTGGTAGCTGGGATAGAGCTGTACCTCTGTTCCCACAATTCAGTCTTTATTACATTCTTCACCAGTGACCTTTTTAAGTCCATAGGTAAGACATGTCTGTACTTAATTGTGAGTACACTTTTAGAGCCTAGCATTTCAGCGAGTATCTTTGTGAATCTAAGTCTCTCTGCCTCTCTTTTCTTTTTGTTCCATGTCTATATGTCTTTCTGTACACATCCATCTCCATTTTTCTCTTTTCTTACACTCACCATGTATTACTCCATTGATTAGGCAATGATAAGCTAATATAAGTTTCCGACCAGGCATAAGGTAGGACCAGCTATGAGCTTTAGGACGTTCATCCAGCAGTGGTGGACAGGACAAAGTAGGGTGAAAGGAAGCTATAGGTACACAGCAATGTTGGAGGCAACCCCAATACTTCAGGTGAGAGGAAGAAAGGTGCTAGACTAACCATAGTTGTGGCAGTGGAAATGACAGCAGGAAAAATACATTAAATCTACTATATAAAAAGCAAGCTTGAGCTCCCCTGGTGGTCTAGTGGTTAAGAACCTACCTTGCAATGCAGGGAACATGGGTTCAATCCCTGGTCCAGAAAGACCCTACATGCTGTGGACCACAGCCCATGGACCACAACTACTGAGCCGGTGCTCTAGAGCCCACAAGCCGCAATTACTGAGCCCATGTGCTGCAATTACTGAAGCCTATGCACCTAAAGCCTGTGCTCCAAGACAAGAGAAGCCACTGCAATGAGAAGCCCACGCACCGCAATGAAGAGTAGTCCCTGCTCACGGCAATGAGAGACAGTCCATGCACAGCAACAAAAGCCCAGCAGAGCCAACAATAACTAAATAAATAAAAAGGAAGAAAGAAGCAGCAGCAGGTTTGTGAGAGGCAGAAAGTAGAGTGAAAATGACAAAATTCAAAGGGGTCTCTGAGGTTTCTAGCCCTAGTCCCTGGGAGAGCAGGGGGTCCATGAACAAACCTTGTAAGTTATAAAGTAAAGTAAGTAAGAAGTAAAACTTGGACTTCCCCAGTGGCTCAGTGGTAAAGAATCTGCCCGCCAATGCAGGGGACACAGGTTTGATCCCTGCTCCAGAAGATTTCACATGCTGTGGGGCAGTTAAGCCCAGGCACCACACCTACTGAGTCTGTGTGCTCTAGAGCCCGTGCTCCACCAGAGAAGCCACAGCAGTGAGAAGCCTACACACTACACCTGGAAAGTAGCCCCTATTTGCCACAACTCAAGAAAGTCCACATGGAGTAACAAGGACCCAGCAGAGTCAAAAACAGAGATCCCATATGCCACAACTAAGACCCAGTGCAGTCAAATTAATTAATAAAATTAAAAAAAAAAAGAAGTAAAACTTACTGTTGGAAGTAATAATAAATACTGAACATGCTGAGTTCAAGTTACCGGCAGAACATCCAAGATTATCAGTGAATAAGACAAAAAAAAGTTCATTTGCTCATTATGGGAGTTTTAGTACCTGGAGGATATGGCCCTGACTTCGGACTCATATTTTAATGTAGATTCTCTGACTGGAATGAGGGATACAAGAACCTTGTGTCTCTAAATCCAGTATCCTGTTCAAGGGTCTGGAACTGATCACAGCTTAAGACAACTTACGTTATCTGGGGATAAAAGACCTCAAAGAGTCCAAGAAAGTTATGGAAGTTAAGGTTTGGGGCAGCACTACCCTTTATTCCACAAATGTTTCTACTCTTCAGCCTGCCCATTGCCTTATCCCTCATTACCATCAGAATCCCACTGCTTCAGAATGAACTTGATCCTATCTTTAACGCAGCAGTGACTTAGGACTATTAGGGCCTTGCCTCTTCCTGATCTGTGATGTTTATCATGTCCGAGGTCCTGGAAAAACTCGTGATCCCACACAACAAAGAACAACTTCTTACCAAGCGGGGTTTTCGTTCTGGGCTTCTTTTTCTTAGGACGACTAAGTGGAATATCATCTATAAAAGAGAAAGAACACCAGAAAAGGCTGCCTAAAAGCCAATGCAAGGAAGAGTGAAAAGGGAACTTTTAGTGGGGAAGACCTTTCCCTTCTCTTCCCTGGGTCCAGTCAACTTCTATACATCAGGGGAAGAAGGTGAGAAATTGACAAAGTTAAAGGAAGCCCATAGTGTAATACAAGTAGCTCACGGCTGGTCGGTAAAGTTATAAACTGTGACGGAAAGTGGGCTCATCAAATATTCATCTGATCCCCTACATTTCCCAGCCCCTTTGCACTGGGCCCTATGACTGGTCCTGACCAAGAGGCTGTGAGCAGAAGTGTTCTGTGCCATTTGGGGGCCAAGACATTAAAAGAGCCAGTGAGTAACCCTCCAGCTTCCCCACCTCTTGCTGTGGCAACTGAGGGGGCCTCACGTTAAGATGGCAGAACTGCAGCATGGAAGTAGCTGAGATCATTGCATCATTAGTGAAGAGGGAGAGGAAGGTAACTGTCCTGGATTGTTCCTACGATGGACTTTGCATTAACCAGAAAAACCCCTTATGATATTAAGTACTGAGATTTGGGGGTTAGCGTGACATAACCCACTCTATCCTGATGAAATGAGACAAAAGAAGACGTAGTCCCTATCACAGAACTATATGCAAGACAACAGTTATATTCTAGGTGACTCCATTCAAGGATGAACGCTTTTTAACTTCTAAGGTCAAATATCAACCATATAACTAGTGTCACACAGTATCAGCCATCCTTTAAAAATGGCAGTCATAGGAGATTAATATGATAAAAAAAATTGTGACATTATAAAGTATACTATTTAGATTTAAGTTTAAGGGAAAATTAAGGGGGAAAAAACTAACTTTCAAACATCAAATGCTGTATTTAGAAAATTTTACATTAACAGAAAACTAACTCACCTTGAATAGCACTTTACATGACACCAACAAATTTAATCAGGACAGAGACAAAAAGAGAAACTCTTTTAATTAGAAATCTATTAAACTGTCAGACTGTAAATTGACTTATATCATTACAAATTTAAAATAAAATTAGCTTTCACAGAAAATCAGCTAGTTTACAAATGAGCTTATTATTTATAAGTAATAAGCTGTTTAATAAGACTAACAAAATAACCCCAATATTTTCTGAACCTACATATACATACTCCCTGTCTATTAATAAAGTGGATTAAACAGATTAAGAACTCTTATGTTGCCACTGATTAAAATCAGCTTAAACTCTGAGGAAACTATTCTCGCAAACAAAAGAGGATCAGAATTCTGATCAACAAGTCATTAAAACATTCAGAACAGACCCAGGATAATAATATGTGGACATTCAGTCTTTGAAACAGAATGTTTAATTACAACTGTTATCTTAATGATTCAAGGATTTTTCATCTTTAAACTTGAGGAAGTCTTTTCTGAATTATTATAATTGTGCAATGGTACGAGTCAAATTTTTTCACTTTATTCATTTTGCATTTTTTAAACTAGATAATAAAATTACTGTAAATTATTTTTACCTTGGCACAGGTGGAAGGGCTCGTGGAGGACGCTATGGGAAAAAGACAGAAAACTGCTTGTAAGTAAAGGCCTAGGAGCATCTTTACTTCATGTATTTCAAATTTTTGATAAACCTGTTCATCAAATGAAACCCAAGAGATACAGATGAGAATCAGATGGGCAATTTTAATTTTTTCTATCACTTCTAAATTTCACATAAAATTCCTTCCTTCCTATATTCCTATCTTCAGGCCAGGCACTGCACTAAGCGTTAGGGATACATTCATTAATAAACAGAACCGAGAGATCCTTGCTTTATGCAAAGTACATCCTAATGGTTAAATATTAGAAGATAACATTAAGCATATATATTTATATATATATGAATGAAGAATGCTGCTTTAGTTAGGAAAAGTCTCTCTGAGGTATTTGAACTGAGGCCTGAATAAGAAAGGAGCCAAAGGGGAGCAAATACAAAATCTTTTACTGGAGATTGGACTTGGAGAGTTTCAGGTAAAAGAAGGCCAATAAAGGTAAAGCAGGGTTATCAAGGCATGGGCAAATTAATTAGGAAGACCAACAGAAAGAACTTAGATTTTGCTTTAATTCAATGGGAAGCCAATGGAGGTTTTAAATCACAGAGTAAAATACTAACATTTATATAGTAACGTTTTTAAAATGTTACTAACAGGATGAGATGGCTGGATGGCATCACAGACTCGATGGACCTGAGTCTGGGTGAACTCCGGGAGATGGTGATGGATAGGGAGGCCTGGCGTGCTGCGATTCATGGGGTCGCAAACAGTCGGACACGACTGAGCGACTGAACTGAACTGAACTGAACTGAACACAACATAGTAACCTTTTAAAAAGTATACTCTGAATACAATGTGAAACACTCAATTTAGGGCAGAAAGAAAAAAATTCTAAATGTACTATAAATTTCCTACTTTACATGAACAAGAAAAGTGTTCAGAACATTAATTGGCTATAGGCCAATACAAAATAACACGTTTTTTAAGAAGTGCTTGTAGGTCACAGAAATTACAGTTAAGCAGCACTCTGGAATCTTTCAAAATAAAACACGAACAAATATGTCTAGTAATCAGTTTAATATTCCAAGTATCTCAAGCTGCTAGCAGAAGACATTGATTTTGAAGGGTTAAATTTTAAACAACTCATTGCTTGTTCCACAACTGTCCCATTTAGCTATCCATTCGTTCAAAAAGTGTGTTAATAAAAACGCTGCAAGACTAAGACATCGCCGGCTGTCTTAGCACTATCCAGTACCCAAAACTGAACTGGCAAAGGATAGGTACTGTTCCATCAGTCTACAAACAGTATTGTTCTAAAGATGCTATGGACCGTGTTCTAACCAAAGATATAGTTCAGACGACAACTCATTTCAAAAGTCCCGCAAAAATGACGTGTCGTTCATCCAAAACTCAACCTCTACGTTCCTCAAAAGTAGAACGGCTCAACTGAACTGAAAGTAACTAAGGCTCGCTTACCACCTGCTTCTTCCCCATTGCGTCTAAAGCTGGGCTCTCCGGCGGCCGCCGGCTCCCGGGCGCGGGTAACACACCCCTCCGGGGTTCACACCCGCCTAGTGGACCGCGCGCGCAGGCGCAATGCGTCATCAAGCTGCGCCGCACAGGCCGTTCTGACCCCCAGCCTCCACGCAGCAGGGTGGGAGTGAGTGGGGGCATGGAGACCCTGTGTGGCTTTTCCGGGCTACTCTTGCGGGAAAGTGGGCGTTGGAGTCGGAGCCCCGGGAGAGGAGACTCCAGCGGATGCGGAGTAGCAATCACGATTTTTCCCGTGGTTTCCCAAGTGGTTGCAGTGATTTGTTCGAGAGAAGTGAGAGAAGACCAGGATTAAAAATCCCTGCTGGCAAACAAATCTCTTTCCTGAGCAGCTAAAATGCTCTCTAGGAGTCGATAAAAAAGGCCTCGCTGGCAGCCCCAGTACCCGCAGGGGCGGGGTCGGAGTGAGTTAGGCGTCGTCATGGCAACACCCTCACTCAGCCCCCCCGGAAACTTCACGCCTGGCTCTCCGCCCGGCTTTTGGAGTTCGGGTCCGGCCCTGGGAAGAACTTCTAGGCCCTGCTCCCAAACCCTATCCTGTGAGCGTCGAAGGGGCGGATGCGCGAGCTTCCAGACTGGGGTTCGCCCCTTCTTGTCCCCAGCAGATCGGTGTCGGTCCTGCCCCAGAGGTAGCGGCCGCGTTAAAGCAGCGGCCGACACGCCCCTCACCGCTCACCCGATGGTCCTCTTCCACCCCGAGCCTGGAGTCGGCCCTCATGGCGCTGTGCCCGCCTGGGCTCCCTCGACGCAACTGCTGCCGGCGGGAGCCTGGTTCCCCGCAACGCTGCAGCCTTCGGGACCAGCGGGAGGCGGTGGCTCTGCAGTGCCGGACTAGGCCGCCGCCCCCGGGCCACGTCTCCGCCCGCCTCCGCTTTGGCAGCCTTCGCGTTCCGAGGCTTCGGGGTTGAGACGCAAGCGTTTAGCCACCAGACTTAATGTTTAGGTTCGGGTATGAGTGAGTGTGTGTTGAAACAGGCAATTCTCAGATTTTCTCCAGTTGCTTACCCTCCATCCAAAGACGCACGACATACAATCTGGGCTCACATAAGTGTTAAAAAAAAATGACAGTTTTCTTGTTTTGTTTGGTTGGGTTTCTGAGAAAAATAATGCTTGGTCACTTTAAATAAAAAACTACAGATATCTTGAAGCATACACTCAATTTGCTCAATGGTTAAGGAAGAGCAGATGGATGGCACGGATATGGGAAAAGTTAGGGAATGATCCAGTAGTCCTGTATGGATGTGAGAGCTGGACCATAAAAGAAGGCTGAGCACCAAAGAATTGATGGTTTTGAACTGTGATGTTGGAGAAGACTCTTGAGAGTCACTTGGGCTTCAAGGAGCTCAAACCAGTCAGTCCTAAAGTAAATCAATTCATTGGAAGGACTGATGCTGAAGTGGAAGCTCCAATACTTTGGCCACCTGATGACAAGGGCAGACTCATTGGGAAAGACTGAAGGCAGGAGAAGGGGGCCACAGAGGATGTAATGGTTGGATGGCATCACCGGCTCAGTGGACGAGTTTGAGGAAATTCCAGGAGATAGTGAAGGACAGGGGAACCTGGCTGTCCGTGGGGTCCACATGACTGAGTGACTGAACAACAAGGGAGTGATCCAGAGGGTGAACATATATAAAGGCAGGAAGAGCGACTGGAAGTCTCGAGTTCTTGGAATAACATCCTTATCCCCTTGTTTCTCAGACGTTGGTGTTTAGCACTAAAATTCATTGCTCTTTCCTAATTTAGGCATAAATGTAGATACTGGCTTTTGGGGAAATTAATGATTGCTACAGCCCTGATCAAAAGAATAATTTTTCCTTGTAGCTTAATGTGTAAAATGAGAACAGTGCTGTTTCAGTAAGTTCTGATGTTAGAGGTGATTTGTATATTAATCCTTCCTTCTTGCAGTTAAACTGTGTACTTTTTGAAAAATCCATGGTTATAAAACAAGTTTCACAAAGTAAAATACAGTTTCTGAAATTAAATACAATGTATTTTATTTAGGAAAGCTCTTTTTTATCCGAATCACACAAAGGCCACCTGAAATCTATGAAAGGTCCTCATATTCAGTGACTTAACATTGTTCCCTACCAATTGCTGCATATAAGGTAAAGGAAAACATTTTTTTCCCCTGAAATCCAAAGAGATAACTCTACATAACCATACAAATTTCTTTCAAACAAGATGAACAAACTGCAGCACTTTTGCAGTTGCACATATTATAAGAGAGCAAATATGACACTGATGTTTTAGATTATAGCTGTTTTTCCAGCTCTAGGGAACAGGTGAATATTGTTAAAACTCCAGTATTAAGCAGAAGGCCTCTTTAAGATTTTGTATCAGAGGAAACCCACGTTGCTGGTACCCACTGAGACTCCTCCTGAGCCTTCTGAACTGCAGACAACAACTGGGCACACGCCTCTTGCAAGTTGTCATTCACAATTACATGATCAAAAAACTGGCCAAACTGAGTCTCCATTTTTTGGGCTAAATCCTCCATCTCTTGTAGATCTTCATCCTTTAGGAAAAATAGAAAAATACAAATAGCAAACTTAATGAGATGAACAGAAATAACAGGCAGTTATGTTGTTATACTCAGAACGGTAGCTGTTTATAAAAACAGGTCATGTAAACGTTCTCCACTCTAAACCACAAAACTTATGTTTCTGTGTTTAGTCTTACTTACTGTCTCCCACACCAAGTTTTCATAAAGTTGAGTTAATAGTTTGTAGACAACCAATCCTCTCAACTTCCTATTTGGACTTATATTATCTTATTCTATTATCTAAACACTTGGAGCTCTCAAACCACATACAACATAAAACCAAAGAAATTTTATCAGTTAAATATAAATAAAAATTAAACATAAATTTCAAATGAACATTAATCTGATAAGAATGACATTATTTTGTAGACACAAATGGCCACTTTGAACATGATGGTACGACATGGTTCTTCAAATGAGGCATTTCTAAATTACTCTTCATGATGGCTGACTTCACCTATAATATTGTCTATTTCTACGACTGTGAAAGTTTATTTAGTCAAGATCATTTGGCCTTCACTTGGCACTAATACATTAAATTCATTGCTATTATTTTCTTATTTGTCTACAATAATTAGTACAACTTGTCATAAATACAAATATAAACATGGGCACTGAGATCTTGCAGCAGTATTCCTTTACAAGGTGACCATACACAAGACCTAGAAACAATCTTGTTAACTTTTCAGATCGCCATAAAACTGAGAACAGAATTTAATTAAGACTCAGAGAACATATCCATAGACTCCACTGTTTGAAATGCTAACTGGAGAATCAAACTTCCATACAGTAGCCTTTGAAAAAATAATGAAGATAAAAATAATGAGAGGTAAAGGATAATACAAAGATAACTCATGCTCACTTCAGCAACACATATACTAAAATTGGAATGATGTAGAAGATTAGCATCGGAGAAGGCAATGGCACCCCACTCCAGTACTCTTGCCTGGAAAATCCCATGGACGGAGGAGCCTGGTAGGCTGCAGTCCATGGGGTCGCTAAGAGTCGGACACAACTGAGTGACTTCACTTTCACTTTTCACTTTCACGCATTGGAAAAGGAAATGGCAACCCACTCCAGTGTTCTTGCCTGGAGAATCCCAGGGATGGGGGAGCCTGGTGGGCTGCTGTCTATGGAGTCGCACAGAGTCGGACATGACTGAAGTGACTTAGCAGCAGCAGCAGCAGCAGATTTGCATGGCCCCTTCTCAAGGATGACATGCAAATTCATGAAGTAATCCATATATTTACCTTGTTTTACAAGTTTAAAAAGTTCTGGAGATCTGCCTCACTATATGAACAGAATTAACATAACTGTACACTTAAAATGAGCAAGATGGTAAGTCTTATTTTATGTTATATGCTTTTTACCACACCACACACACACACACACACACACACACACACACACACACGTGCACGTGCATGCACACCCAAGTGGATATAATGTCTTGATCTAGATGATGGTTACCTGGGTGCATACGCACTGTAAAAGATTCTTTGAACTGTACACTTAAGATTTATATACCTTACTGAATGTATGTTATGACTTAAAATATTTAAAGTATATTTAATTAAAACTATACATATATATATATGGGAAAATCACTGATTAATCCCACCTGGCCTGGCCCCTCTATTATTACTATAATTATTAATAAACATCTTTTATGTTTTAATATATTTATAAAGAGATCTCATATAATAGATGATATAATCAATTATTTTATTTTTTCAGATTTACTTTTTTAAATATAAATTTATTTATTTTAATTGGAGGCTAATTACTTTACAATATTCTAGTGGTTTTGCCATACATTGACATGAATCTGCCATGGGGGTACATGTGTTCCCCATCCTGAACCCCACTTCCCACCTCCCTCCCCATCTCATCCCTCTGGGTCATCCAGTGCACCACTCCCGAGCACCCTGTCTCATGCATCAAGCCTGGACTGTCAATCTATTTCACATATGATAATATACATGTTTCAATGCTATTCTCCCAAATCATCCCACCCTCGCCCTCTCCCACAGAGTCCAAAAGACTATTCTATACATCAGTGTCTCTTTTGCTGTCTCATATATAGGGTTATCATTACCATCTTTCTAAATTCCATATATATGTGTTTGTATACTGTATTGGTGTTTTTCTTTCTGGCTTACTTCACTCTGCATAATAGGCTACAGTTTCAGCCACCTCATTAGAACTGATTCAAATGTATTCTTTTTAATGGCTGAGTAATGTTCCATCATGTATATGTACCACAGCTTTCTTATCCATTCATCTGCTGATGGACATCTAGGTTGCTTCCATGTCCTGGCTATTATAAACAGTGTTGCGATGAACATTGGAATACATGTGTCTCTTTCATTTCTGGTTTCCTCGGTGTGTATGCCCAGCAGTGGGATTGCTGGGTCATAAGGCAGTTTTATTTCCAGTTTTTTAAGGGATCTCCACACTGTTCTCCATAGTGGCTGTACTAGTTTGCATTCCCACCAACAGTGTAAGAGGGTTCCCTTTTCTCCACACCCTCTCCAGCATTTATTGTTTATAGACTTTTGGATAGCAGCCATTCTGACTGGAATGAAATGGTACCTCATTGTGGTTTTGATTTTTATTTCTCTAATAATGAGTGATGTTGAGCACCTTTTCATGTGTTTGTTAGCCATCTGTATGTATTTTAAAGTAAATTCAAATACTTGGCAAAATAAATAATCCATTCTGAGTACACAAACCCAATTTCTGTGTGGTTTTGCAAACTGTGACTTGAGGGCGTTTTCTTTTAAAGCTAGACCCAAAAAGAGGAGAAAAATAAGAGTAGTTATTAAACTTTATTTTAATATCTATAAATGACATTCAATAAGTATAACTCAAGGGTAATATTCATTAGAAACAAAAATCACATTCCTTAATATAGGGATACTGTGGAATAATACAGTAATTTTCTGACTGGGGAAAAAAATAATATACTCATCTATCTCCTCTGTATCTTACCTTGAACTTCATGTCCACAAAGTAGTCTGTAATAATCTTGGCATTTTTCCGAGATCGCTTCATACAACTCATGTTAGATGGCTTTATAAATATGACATAGGGCTTCAGTTCTTGGGTTCGAGCCACTTGAATACCCTACACAGAAAAATTAAATACACATTTAAAACAGAAGTCCTTACATAGATATGTATGGCTGAGTGCCTTCCTTGTCCATCTGAAACTACCACAACATTGTTAATCAGCTCTACCCCAGTACAAAATAAGAAGTAAAGTTTGGGAAAAACAATAATGAAGAAAAAAATGAGAAAAAAAGAAGCCCTAGTAGCTGAAATATCTCGAGAGAATATTAAACTGAGGATCTAAAAACATAAGTCCTAATTTTCTAGAGTCAACATGAATGTTCTCAAAATTTCTAAGACCATAAATTAGCAGTTATTTTTAGCCAGAGTATATTCTCATGTGCTCCCAAGTCCTCAACTCTAAAAAACATTTTAATAATTAAGATGGAGTTCTGGAATCAAAATTAAGTTCAAATCCTGGCTCTTCCTCTTACTAGCCATGACACCCTTATTGAAACCTGAGAATAGGATTCTACACATGATCTCATGGGCAAAAGACAAAGACAGACTCAACTCTCAAGGCCAATCAGGTCCCTCACCTCCCTTTCCTCTTGCCACTGTCTCCTAACAGATCATACTGACATCCTCATGCTGACCACAGCTTCAATCCAAGAGAGAACAACTCTCTTGTCCTCTGATTAGCATGCAAGGTATTATTTTTACATGACTACAGAAAACATAAAGTAAACACAAGGTTCATAAAAATTTTGACAACACATTGTATGTTCTTTATCTCACCTCAGCTCACTCACTCCTGCTCTATTCCGCATATGGTCTCAGGGAGACAGCTATTGATAGAACATAGGAACCTCATCCCCTTACATAAAGCAACATTTCATTCCCTCCACAAGAAGTTACCTTTTAAAAAAAAAAAGATCCTCAGTTTTCTTTATGGTTGTCTGCTCATTTCTGGGGGTTTTTCACTTTGTTTTTTTTAAATTTTTTTTAAATTTTATTTTCTGTTGTTGCTGTTTTTTTTGGGGGGGGGCAGGTCTGAGAAACTAGATTTTTTTTCCCCCCAACTAAAAAGACAAGATAATGACAATTGATTTTTCAAGTAAGATCCTGGTCCTTATATATGGGAAGTAGTCTTATCCTAACAGAAGAAAGCATGTGCAAAAAATGGATGGCATGCATTCATTACTTTGGGGAGAAGGGAAATATTCCACCACAGACCCACCTGAGGCTCTAGGTCCATAACACAGATCTTTCCATCATCAAGGACTGCTTGAACAGCATCCACACTCGTGCCATACAAGTGGCCTTTGTACTCACCATACTCGAGCATTCTGCAAGGGTGAGATAAAGACAAGAACTGTTTGTACAGGTGAAATTATTATTAGCAATAACACAGAGATAAATTCCAACAGAAGAGAGTAAAATATGTGGATCTTGATAAATGAATTAGTGGATATTCAACAGGAAAAATATATTAGGAGATCTAAGACTTAACTACTCCAAATTCTCTGAAATTTGCAACTCAGTTCAGCTCCTTCTCCAAGCTCAATGAGTTAGTGTACTAGTAAATCAATATACATTTTCTTACTTAATTTTTCAGAATAAAAAAAATGTGTCCCAGAAGTTTGGGACAAAGCATGAAAATAAGAGATCTATTTTAAGTATAAAACAACGAGAGGAGAGAACCAGATTCCGAATGTCTAGCTTACCTGTGACTGTACACAAGGCTTTCAAATGTTTCCTTTGACACATAGTGATACTCACGACCATCCATTTCATAACTCTTTTTGGAACGAGTAGTATCTGTCAAAATAGGGAATTTTTAAGATTTTAGAATCTACAAAATGTTTGGACTTATTACCCATATGCATTTGGATAAAGATGATCAAAATAAATATATTAATACATAAGCAGATAAATAAAATGCTAGAACAAAAAAAGGGAGCCTGATTGGTGATAAGAAAGTAGAAGTTCCCATATCAAAATGAGCTAATCATAAACCTTTGTTAAGTGTTTGTGGTGTAGACTAGACCAGAACGTATCGTATTTAAGCCAAGATAAAGAGGCTGTAAAGGAACTCTTGCTGTTACGTCAGGACAGGAAGTGGTAAGTTATTTGTGAGCCCCATGGTGCCTAAGGGCTTCCCAGGTGGCTCAGTGGTAAAGAATGCACCTGCAGTGGAGGAGACACAGAAGACGTGGGCTCAATCCCTGAGTTGGGAAGATCCCCTGGAAGAGGAAATGTCGAACTACTCCAGTATTCTTGACTGGAATATCCCATGAACAGGAAAGCCCGGTGGGCTATTGTCCATGGGATCACAAAGAGTCAGACATGACTGAGCATGCACACACAAGGTGCCTAAAGGCCCTCAGGTGGCGAAACCAGCAATATCTTACGTTTAGATAATGCATCTCCCAAGATCTCATTTCATCCTTCATATTCCTAGCTAGGTGAAATGCTGTTATCTGTAGCTTACTGATAAGTAACTAAAGATTTCAGAGAGTAACTAACTTGCTCATGTGAATAAAACTAATGAAAACCAAAGTTGTAAACAAGCACCTAGGTGTCCTGACTCTTCCCAAACTAATCTCTTCTACCACAGCAGATTGTGTCAGATTTGAAATAAAGCCCTGACACTCTGTAGTCTTGCTCAGATGCATTAACATCTAAGTAAGCTGGTGATCAGTTTTAGGGATCTCCAGAAAGAAAGATTGGTAGAGTCTAGATTCAATCTGATTCTTTGATATGACCACTTTGTTCATAGATTCTTCAACCTAAATAGTACCTGGTATAGAACACAAGAGTTCACTGACTACCTAAAAGTGATTCTAGTCTGCTTACCCATTTGTTCAACTAACGTATACTGAGTGCCTATATTCCAGCTATCATATTAATTTCTTAGAATACAAAGATGAATAAGACATGGTTCTAGCTCTGTGACCTGTATAAACTATAAAGCTGCTAGTCCCTTAACCTGCATTACAATAAATTCTCCTTGTTCATAAAAAATGTATATTTACATTTGATAAAGTTTAAACATGAAATAGATCAACATCTGATGATACCAACACATGGAAATGACCAAAAAGGAACTTGAAATAGACCCTAAATGATGAAAGGAGTTCCCAACATTTCAAGATACAATACTTTGGCCACCTGATGCGAAGAACTGACTCATTTAAAAAGACCCTGATTCTGGGAAAGATTGAAGGCAGGAAGAGAAGGGGACGACAGAAGATGAGATGGTTGGATGGCATCACCGACTCAGTGGACGTCAATTTGGGTAAACTCTGGGAGTTGGCAGTGGACAAGGAGGCCTGGCGTGCTGCAGTCCACGGGGTTGCAAAGAGTTGGACACGACTGAGCTACTGAACTGAATTAACTGAACATTTCAAGAAGCTCAAAAAGCAAAATTTTTTTCTTTATTCAAGCCTCTCTTTAGTTCCTCAGAGTTCCTACAGTTATGCTACCCTCCTACAGCTTTGTACTGAAAAGAAATCTAGTTCTCAGGTGATAGAAAATTATGTTACTATCAGCCCAAGATAACCCTTCTCCTTGGCTTCTACCCTACTATGTTATATATGGTAGGCTAAGGTCTGTGAATTGGTGCATGACTTGAGGCGTTCATTCTGAGCTTAAAACTGTCCACTCAATTTAAAGAGCAAAATATGGGCAACATATTCCCATTTTGAATGATGGTTATCCAGACAACATACAATTCTACATTCTGTGGGCATTTTATTTTTATCCAGATTATTGCAAGTGGTGATTTATTAGTTTTTGCTTTGTAGTGCCCATTCTTACATAGGTAAACAGTACTTGGAAAGCACAACCTATGGGATGTGATCATAAAACAACTTCATTTGTTCGGCCCTGGATAGAATTCTCAAATTCTTCTGATTACTCTTAGGTTTGTTTGTTTTTAAAAAAAGGTTCAATATCATTTATGCCTGAAACTCAGTCTCAATAATTTCAATTCTGTTTCCATGTAATAATCAAAATTATGAACTTTATTTATATTTCAGGCTTCTTCTCCCCACAGCTGGCTCAGACTTGCTACACCAAGGGAAGCCTGACATCAGAGAAGGCAGAAATCAGGAGAGGAAGCTTGATTCTCTTCTCTTCCCTTTCATTGCATTCCTACTGCTCCTCCAGTTTTATAACTCTCCAAGCCTAAGCGCAGAGAGAGAGGAGGAGCAAGCAGGGCAGGAAAACTCTTACTTAATTGATGCTGATGCTGGCTGCTCATGGCTCCTTTTAGACTTAGCAGATGTTTAAATCTGGCTCTTAATCTCCCAGAGGATTTAGTGGATTATTTTGCAAAGCCTACCCCTCTACCACCACTACTGGGTATCTCAAATCCATCTCTATTCCACCTAGTCATTTGTGACTTCTTCCATACCCTCAGGTACCCAGGGCTTCATGTTTGGTCTCCTTTCATTGACGCTTCCTCTTGGGCAGGAACCAAGACAACCCCAGGCAGACTTTCTTCCACATTATCCACCCAGATCTGGTCTTTGGGGGAAAAAAAAATCCCAGCTCTTTTGCAGTGACAGACTCTAAAATGGCAGCTACCTCCCCCAAACAGCCTTTGGCCACTTCTAAACTCTCATGCTTTAGAGATTTCAGATATAATTCTGATTCCAGTCTTCTGTGTCTCCCCAAAAGCACGAAACACATATTAAGCTCTTTAAGCGGTTTTCCTAACTTCTCTCTTGCTCTGAGGTAAAGGGGAAGCACCCACATCCACAGGCTCCTTCACCTTGGATGGTATAATAGTTATTGTTCTTGTTGGTCAGTCGCTAAGTTGTGTCCAACTCTTTGCGATCCCATGAACTGCAGCACACCAGACTTGCCTGTCTATAGTTGATTTAAAATTATATGTGCATATATTAAAATAAAAAATATGATAAAGCTTTCAAAGAGCCAAGCACACTGCCGGGAGGATTATAAATATTGAATGAATGCTAGCCATTATTATTAAATATTTAGTTTTCCTAAAAGGTTATGTATATGATCGCTAAGCAATGGAAAAAAAAAGATTCACTTTTCAAAAGCCTCGCTAGCTAGCTACATGCTAGTAAGTCGATTTCCTCTATTAAAATAAGTTTAGTTAGAAATACTGAGGACTATCTGTGTCTTACATTCTTACAACAAAGATGGTATAAAATAGTTGAGATCAGTACATGTGCAGATCTTTTTGCACCTGTAAAAAGAAAATCTTACTCCAGTATGAACCCCTATGAAAGAAAAAGTAAACGTACGTGGCACAGCACTTTGAAAACGGTCAGGATTAAGTTCAATAAGTTGTCTCCTCAGTTCATTTACTCCAACACCAGAAGGTCCTAAACAAAACATCACACATGGAAATGATTAGAAGCGGATAAGCAGAGGTACGTGGTGAAACCATCACTTTGATCCTTCCGCTGAAGACACTTGAGAGCACATGTTTTTGCAGGAAAATAACATAACTTCCATTCCCATGAATTGAAATAACCCCGGAAAATTCTTGGGACTTTTCCTGATGACCTGTGGAGTAACCCACACTTCACCTGATGACCTGTGGAGTAACCCACACTTTCAGAAAAGAAGTAGGGAACTGCAGGAACGTGTCACCCAGGAACACTGCCTAATGTTGGCTACTCTGAGAAGTCTCTAGCCTCATGTCAGATCATTCGAGACAAGCTGCCTTTCCTCTTCCCATGAAGTTCCTATCACAGCACAACCCAGAAACTGGCTTCCACAATGATAGAATTCAGGGACACATCCCTGACCACAAGTGGAGAAGTCAACACCCCCATGTGCAAGTGAAGGCAGGGCTGGCTTCATGGGCAGCCCACGCTTAGGCTGCTGCACTTGGCTTAACGCTCTTCTTTTGCCACACATATAGTCTTCATTTTTGAATAAGGGGCTTTTGGGTTTTTATTTTGCTCTGTGTCCTGAAAATTCTATAGCTGGTCCTGGCTGTGAGGTATGTTGTTCTGCTTCAAAGGGGCCTGCCTTCACCAGAACTGGGATATACAGAGAAGACAGCAGCAAGAGGGAAGTTACTGCTACTGAGGGCAGGAGGAGAAGGGGACCCAGGGGAAGAGATGGCTGGATGGCATCGCTGATTCAATGGACATGAGTTTGAGTAAGCTCCAGGAGATGGTGACGGACAGGGAAGCCTGGCGTGCTGCAGTCCATGGGGTCACGAAGAGGTGAACACAACTGAGTGACCGAACAGCAACTACCATGGCAGGGACCAGCTTTGTAGACATCTGGGTCACAACGCAGGTCATCCCAGTGCTATATTTGCCCTGTTCTTTAGCACCAAAGATACAGTCCAGAAGCTTTTTAGAAACTCTCCTAAAGGAGACAGTTACACACTTCTTAGAGAAATGGATCTTAAGCATTTTTGTTCCTAATATAGACTAATGATGGTGGGTGGGGGATGGGAAACATCTCATCCATGCTTCTAAAAGAAATTCTAAACAGGACACAAAAAAATCGTAGTTATAACCTCATCGTATCACACCTTGTTGTTAACACAGGTTCATATACACCTTGGCATACCACATTCAACTGTAGACATTAAAAGCATAATTAATAACGTTCTATTTATAAACACACATTAAAAAACGGTTTTGTCTTTTTTTTAAAAAAAAAATATGCAGACCCACAGAGTCCTACTTTTACTACTACGCCCAGTGCAAGACTAATGAAGGCAGGGGAACCTCGCCGCGGATGGGGAGACTGCCCTCGGCACATACCCACGAGCACGATGAGGCGGTGCTTGTCCGTGGGGCGTCGCTGGTATCTCACCACCTCCTCGTACGGGGCGCCCACCGCGCCGGCGCAGCTGCTGGCGCCGCATCCCGGGGCGCGCAGCTGGCTTCGGTGGGCCCTGCGGCGGCACAGGCGCATGCTGCGGCGGAAACCCGCTGCCAGGGTGGAAACGGAGGGACAGTGAGATCCAGGGCCGGGGAGCTCGCTTCCTGCCTCTCGCCTGGAGAAACAGGCAGTGACTGTGATTCGAAACAGTCCATTTTATTTTTTTACGTGGCACCTTAGTTCTCTGAGCAGGGATGGAATACGTGCCCCCCTGCAGAGGAAGGGCAGAGTCTTAACAGAGGGACCTCCAGGGAAGTCCAGGAAAGAGTTGACATATGTGTGTCTTAAGGTAGAAGATAGGAAGCAATAGAAAGGCTGCAGGGTCTGGAAAGCAGAATGTTGGTCCCCAGGCCTGAATGCATACTGGAATCATCTGGGAGCTTTTAAAATAAAAAAAAAAATGGGGCCACTGACTAGTTAAAAAAAAACAAGTATAGAAACCAGTTTGAGAACACCCATCAGCAAAAGAAGCTTTCATAAGAGCCAGGCTTATCCATAATGGTATGAATATAACTTAGCAAGTGACAAAGAACTACCTTTTATTAATCATTACCTACCAATGTAGAACTTCTGACCATAGCCAACAAATTCCTCCTTGTCTGGAACACAGCAAATGGCAGAAACAGAATATGTGAAGGGGAAAGAGAAGTTTACTTAGAAGGGGTACATGAAATAAATCTTTAAATAAATAAATCTTTGAATCTTCAAGTGACACTATTTCAGTAGTGAAAACTGTCCTAAGCACTTTCCATTTTATCACATGCGCTAAACTATATAGAGACATGCTCCAGAAATTTAGCAACACACTGGTTATATTCTGTCTAGTATAGTTGGAAAAAAAAATCTATTATAGGCTTCTTTAAAGTTATAAGAAATACTGAGTCATAGTGAAAACATATATTTGGGTATACATTTTTAAATGTTCCCAAGGAAAACTGATTTTTTAAAAAGGAAACATATAAACTGGTTTTGGCTTTAACTCATAAATATGGTGTTCCGTAGGCCCAATAATTAATTTCTGTGTTAGAAATGGGATGTTATTTCTTCCCTTATGAAATGGTTCATTCTGTAGAAAATTAGTATTTGCTTAATAGATGCAAATTCTTTCTGACTCTGAGAGACAAAAGAGTGGGAAACTGTGCCTACTAGTAACATCTAGAGCTAGTTTAAACTTCTGTCTCTGCTTCCACTGGGGTCTCAGAAAAATTATCCAAAACTATGGTGAAAAATGTTATAAAACTGTCATTTGAAATTACTTCTTACTAACGTATTCCTTTTCACTTATACAACTCTGTTCTGATCATTGAAATAATATAGAAAGAGCATTTATTCATAGAATGAAGTGACATAGATCTTTCTTAACTTTGGTGTTTAAACACACATTTTAAAATATAAAGAAAACACACAAGTATCAATTCCATCTTCTGGTAAGTAAGCACATTTTCCTAACTTAAAATTGGCAATAAGTTTGAAAGAAAATGTTTACTTAGGGATATAGTCATAAAACCAACTACTTTCATTGTTCATTTAAATATATTTTCTATGACATTGATTATGTCATAATTGATTTCATCCTTAAAATATCATATCTTAAACATTTCCAGTGAAGTATTCATGTTGAGGCATGTTTGAAAGATCTCAAACATAGCTCTATTTGGCGTACCAAGGACATAAAAATGAATAGTTAGTTACCTTCTGAAAGTTCCTCTGGATGTTTCGGTGAGTTAAGAAACAGACATGAAAAAGTTAAGCCTTTGAGGAGATCAAGTTGGCAAACTAAAGACAAATAACAAACAAATGACACAAGTGAGGCATTCGTGTTACCCTTAGAGAAAGCTGTGAGCTGGGCAAGATGAACAGCACACAAACCAGACTCAGAAACTCCCTGGACCTGTGTCTGCTGCCCAGCAGACTCTAACTTCCTGAAAGCTGCTTATCTCAGCTCTCCTCGAAGGCCCTTTATCCATGCAGACTTCCCTCTACCCGGCTGGCACAGATGGGGATTGAAAGAGAGAAATTACAGGAAGTCAACTGATGTGAGCCTTCTCTCCCTTTCTCTGCCAGAGGCCATCTGCCTGCAACCCTGTGATGTGGAGGAGGTGGTGGAAGGGGCACTGGCGGCCTTAGCCACACCATCCTCATTCCTTACCCATCCCAGGCCCAGGTACATACTCCACCTCCAGCTGGCCCCTTGAAGACAGGTATAACTAAACACAGAGCATACTCTTTTCTTTGTTTTCTAGACATCTTGAAACATCTATCATCCCAGTTTTTGTTTGTTTGTTTTTGGCAGGGGGGAGAGTGTGTGTGTGTGTGTGTGTGTAAATTGAATTCCTAATTAGACTATACCATCCAGAGGTATTCAAAGAGGTCACATGATACTTCATTCAGAGACAAGTTGGGGACAAAACAAGAAACTTAACTGCCCATTAAGTGCTCAAGGAACAGAATTAAGCATCTTAGAAAAAAATGCCAGCCTGGAGCCAATTGTCCCTTAATTGAGCTCCTAAGTGAGGAGGATTCAGAATGTACTTGAGCGTTCTCACTCTTTCAAGCAAGAGGAGTCCAGAAGGAGTGCTCTACCGTAACAAAGGGCAGCTGCATGTTTTCCTCTGCAGTTCTAGCAGAGAACCAACTGCTGACTGCCCCTATATTTCTTTGTAATAATTCTGGCTAACCTTCATGCACTTATGTTCAATTTTTCCCACTTTAGACATGGGGCACCTGAAGGATAAACTGTGGAAAATTCTTAAAGAGATGGGAATGCCAGATCACCTTACCTGTCTCTTGAGAAACCTATATGTGGGTCAAGAAGCAACAGTTAGAACCAGACATGGAACAATGGACTGGTTCAAAATTGGGAAAGGAGTATGTCAAAGCTGTATATCGTCACCCTGCTTATTTAACTTACATGCAGAGTACATCATGTGAAATGCTGGGCTGGATGAATCACAAGCTGGAATCAAGATTGCTGGGAGAAATATCAACAACCTTAAATATGCAGATGATACCCCTCTAATGCCAGAAAATGAAGAAAAACTAAAGAGCTTCTTATGAGGGTGAAAGTGGAGAGTGAAAAACTAGCTTAGAACTCAACATTAAAACAACTAAGATTATGGCATCCAGTCCCATCACTTCATGGCAAATAGAAAGGGAAAAAGTGTAAGCAGTGACAGATTTTATTTTCTTGGGCTCCAAAATCACTGCAGACAGTGACTGCAGCCTTGAAATTAAAAGACGCTTGCTCCTTGGAAGAAAAACTATGACCAACCTAGACAGCATATTAAAAAGCAGAGATATTACTTTACTGACAAAGGTCCGACGAGTCAAAACTATGGTTTTTCAGTAGTCATGTACAGATGTGAGAGCTGGACCATAAAGAAGGCTGAGTGCCAAAGAATTAATGCTTTTGAGCTGCAGTGTTGGAAAAGACTCTCAAGAGTCCCTTGGATTGAAAGGAGATCAAATCAGTCAATCCTAAAGGAAATCAGTCCTGAATATTCATTGGAAGGACTGTTGCCAAAGCTGAAACTCCAATACTTTGGCCACTTGATGCGAAGAGCCATCTCATTAGAAAAGACCTTGATGCCTGGAAAGATGGAAGGCAAAAGGAGAAGAGGGCAACAGAGGATGAGATAGTTAGATGGCATCACCAACTCAATGGACATGAGTCTGAGCAAACTTTGGGAGACAGTGGAGGACAGAGGAGCCTGACGCGCTACAGTCCATGGGGTTGCAAAGAGTTGAACATGACTTAGCTACTGAACAATAACAACAATAACCTGAAGGGCAGAGAGGTTAAGTGACAGAGGAGCCCCCCCAGTTAGCGAGTAATGGGCCAGAATTCATGCTTGGACATTCAGCCTCCAGTCCATGGGTTTGACCACTGCAACACTGCCTTTCCTTTCACAGATGTCTCAAGTGCCTCTAAGCCTCAGCTGCAACTTTGGCATGCAGAGTGTCTCCAGCAAAATGACGAGCTGAACAGAACAAAGAAGGATGACTATAATCCAGAGGAATTAAGCATTAAACCAGTCCCAAGCACTGAACCAAGTGTAGATCATTAAATCACCCCAACAGGCCAATTATCTAGTTGAAAACAGTAAAGTTAGAAAGAACATAAGTGGTAAATAATTTAGGTGAGGAGTTTCCCAGCTCCATCTGCCTCAATGCTCTTTCATAACTAACATATATACAGCAATCTCTCTCCTCTTATAAAGTGAAATCCATAGATATAATCCAACACATGTAACTTTTAAAAACCAGTGCAATGCTCTGCATGCGTGTGTGCTGTCACTTCAGCCGTGTCTGACTCTTTGAGATCCTAAGGGCTGTAGCCTGCCAGGCTCCTCTGTCCGTGGGGTTCTCCAGGCAAGAATACTGGAGTGGGTTATGCAATGCTCAAACTGGAATATAAAGAAAGTAAAAGGAAGTGATTTATATTTTTAAAGTCTGTATTTTTTAAAAGTATATATTTCAAAATATAAATCTTTGGGAATGACTTCTCTATTAGACATGAGAAACTATTAGTTGCCTATACCTACCTATATTGAGGGCTCCCCTAGTGGCTCAGTTGGTAAAGAATCTGCCTGCAATGCAGGAGACCCGGGTTCGATCCCTGGGTAGGGAAGATCCCCTGGAGAAGGAAATGGCAACCCACTCCAGTACTCTTATGATGCTTATACCTACCTACTGAAGAAGCATGGCTTTAAAGGAAGTAAGAAGATCAGAAAATAGTCCTACTATGAAGTAGAGAAAAATAGAGGAGCAAAGTCATAAGTGGACACTAGAAAAAAACATGTTCTGATAAATAGTAACAGATTAGATTTATTTGGATATATGGGAAAGGGGGAACTTGACATAAGTGAAGTAGACGTAACGTATGCCAAAGTAATTATAGGCTGATGGAGTGAAGAAAATGAGACATCATACACTAGAAGAGGGTGAGTAAGGTTAACACGCTCCCGAAGGTTGCCGATGCCTAAACACTCTGTGGGATTTCTTTTTTTTACTAACAAGGTCAACAGTACTTTGAGGACCAGATACTGGATGAAACCATGTGTCATCAATAATGACAATAACATGTTAAAAAAAATAATTGATTTAGTATAGATACCTCACTTTCCAATTTATTTTCTATCAGTATAGATTAGACAGCATGTGTGGAATAAATTATTCAACACTTTCAAGGTAATGTCTTTATTCTGTTTAAACATCTGTCTCCATAATGACACTCTTCTAAACCAATGAGCTTTTCATATTACATCTTGTGAAACCTTATATCACTATTGTGTATTAAAGAATTACTTACTCAGATTTGCAATGAATTTTGTCCAGCAGGACATTCAGGAGATGGTGCAGGATGGTCTCACACTCAGCAGCTCACCTGGCATTCCCAACTCCCAGCAGTTGAAGGCCAGTAGTGCCCCCAATCAATATGAAAACCAAAACAGTGATCCCAGAGGGTTCCAAAATGTCCCTAATGAGAAGTGCCTCTTAAGGTGAAGTTTACTATATCTCACAACCATACCGTTGATGTATTTATTCACATCCCTAAAAAGTGTTTAACGTTTACCAAAATTTGGATAATACATTTATAAACCAGTACCAAATATTCACATCTTACTTCAGTTCAGTTAAGTCGCATCTTACTTACCAGATTCAAATGTTTCTTCATCTGTTGTTTTTCCATGGAGGCAAAACAAAAGTGTAGTTATGTTACTATCCATAGCAAGTCTATAGTTCAACAGTCTAATTCCCTGACCCTATGTTTCTGCACACATAACACTTTTAAAATGCTTTTCCTAAATCAAGGCCAACTCAGGGGTGTGTCTGTGGCAATAAAGCCTTAAATGAGATATATAAGCAGCTGGGCTGTGATGACAAGAAGGGATACAAGCAGGAGCTTAAAATAAATAAAATCATAAAATAGAAAAGGATAAATAAGATTAAAAAGAGACTCAGAGGGAAGGGAAAGGTGGAATGTCATGGTAAACTCCATCATCTGGTTGGATGTTATACAGCTTTGCTGCTAGAGGCTTGCCAGAAGCTTTGGAGGTCCACAAGCAAGGGGAGCGGGATGAGGGGAAGGAGTACACAAATAGCTTGACAGGTTAGGGTTGTTTAGGATGACTGAAAAATACCTGAGATAAAGCAAAGGCCTCATCAGTTAAAATGATTATTGTTAGTGTTTTAAAGAGCCCTGGTTGCTCAGAGGTTAAAGCCTCTGCCTGGAATGCAGGAGACCTGGGTTCGATCCCTGCATTGGGAAGATCCCCCGGAGAAGGAAATGGCAACCCACTCCAGTACTCTTGCCTGGAGAATCCCATGGAGGGAGGAGCCTGGTGGGCTACAGTCCATCAGGTTGCAAAGAGTCAGACACAATTGAGCGATTTCACTTTCACTTTCACTTTCAAGCATTAAGAAACTAGAATTTATACACAGAGCAATATTACTAATACATCCTTGAATCTGGTGATGCTACATCTAAGGTCTACTCATGTGTGAAATTGTTTATAATAGAAAAGATTGGACATAATTCAAATGTCTACCAGTAAGTGATTATATAAATGCACAACAACTTACTTAATCAATAAGCTGTTTAAAAAAATATGAGGAGGCTTTTTATATATTATGATGGAATCATCTCCAAAGATACAATTTTAAGTAAAAAAAAAAAAACAACAACAACAATGGGAACAGAACAGTGTATATAGCATACCATCAAAGAGTACATGCATTTGTGTTTTAAAAAGAGGTGAGAATGAGGTGTGCGGGAGAGAGGAAAAAACATACATCATTGCACAGTATATGTCTAGAGGGATGCCAAAAAACAGAGCATTTATTGCCTCAAGAAAGAAAACTGAGTAGGCAAACAGGAAGAGAGAAGGAATTTTACTGAATATACTTTTGTAGTTTTTGAACTTGAAAGATGTGACTGGTTAACCTAATAAAAGCTTTTCATTAAAATTATAGAAAGGAAATGAATATTACTGCTAGTTAAAAAACACACACCCATAATGTATACTTGGAAGAATAAATATAATGTCAACATTATTCTGTAGTTGTTCTGGGAAATATATGTAACTCTTTGAAATACTCCGTATTTAAACATTTCATGTCATTCTTTAATTTCTAAAACAACCTGTAAAGCCAAGACACATTCACTTATCAGACTAAAGACTCTCCATTTAGTCTTCCAACAAAATCCTAGTGATTCTTGAGTCAATCTTAGTTTTGCCACTAAATTTGAAACATCTTTTCCCAATTTTCAAAACATGTAAGCATAGAAATGTGAAGAGTTTTAATATATCTCTCAGAAATTTGGAACCCATGACTATTGATATGTACTAGAATCTACCAGAAGATGATATCAAACAGTAATATTTTGCTTTTTAAAATTTTGATATCTCAGTATTCCATAGTATTTCACAAAGAGCATGTGGGTTCTAGATATTTCTCCTGAATGTTACTGAATGTAACACTAGAGCACTATTGTGTGTTTCTGTGATCATTTCCAAAATACTGCTTTCTAGAACACTTTCTAAAAGGTTGGTCTGGAGCATGGAGACATCCTTCCAGCTGCGCTTCCCTTCTGAGCATCAGAACCACAGAAAAATGCTGGGGTGGGGACTTATTTTATTTACACATTTCTTCCAGAGAAAAAGGCCCATGGGTCCTTTGACTGACTGCTTCAGAAAATCTACAGTTGAGCTGCTTTCTATCTCTCCTAGTAGTAAATCTATCAAGAAATGCTACCTGCTTCCACACATTTCTCATCAATCTTCATGTCATCATCTATAAAAGAGCATAGGGAGGGAAAAAATGAAATTAAAACGTGTTACTATCACAACAAAAATCCCCTATGTATAGGCTTATGGCAATGAAACTCAGACCATCATATATCATGTTATTCTTACGACAATCACTCACTCGGACAGATAAAAAGGACTCTATTGTACTAAATGAATATATATATTATGGGAGGCTACAGGACATCACATGGTTAAAATTATAAAAGCATAGGCTTTTGAATGCTGGACAAATGATTTTACCTCTATTTTATATCTATAAATGAGGGTAGTAACAATGCATACTGTATAGGATAAGATTGAGATAATGCAGGAAAAGCTCAAACACATGGAATGTGCCAATAAGATTAACTATTTTGACCTTTAGCTGGGATATATATATATGAGAATAAAAGAATATAGCTTTCAAAATTGTTCAACTCAAAACTCTTTACAGTATAACCCAAACCCTGTATATGTTTTCTTTTGACTGACATCTTTTTATAAATTAGGGTATTAGTGATTAGTACACTATTAGGCACACAGAAAGAGCTTATTAAATAGCTGAATTGAAATGAAGTGAATTAAGAAAGCTACAGGAAATTTCTAGGTGGCTTTGGAAATGAAGCTTTTTTCCCCACAAATACTGTTTCCTACCTTCTTCCATAGAAATCGCTGGGTACAGATGATTGAAGCAGGGGGGAGAAGAGAGAAAGCACAATATGTTATGCTATAATTTATCAGATGAATTTACCTACATTAATAAAAGTGAAGTGCCAAAATTATTCTCTGAAAATTCAGTGGAGACTTGGTAACAAAATGCTAAGTGAATATCCTATAGAAACCAATACATTCGTGAGCCTTGCTGGAAACGGAATCTGTTCGTGTCTGGCAAATCCTATTCCCTTCTATCCTAATAAACTCTGCAAGAGTGTCATTCTACTCATTTTGAATTAAGGCACTTATTATTCATTCATTATATTTTTAGAACTCAAACCTTGAATGAAAAGAAAGAAAGAGAAATGAAGAAAGAGGAAGAAAAGATGGAAAGAAGAGAGAGAAAGGAGGGAGGGAAAGAGATGACAACTACAGTGCATCTTCAGTAAATAACTCTTTAGTAACTGTCTATAAACTAACATATGCTTGGAATTTTTCAATAACTCTTGAGTAATAGAGTTGTGTACACCTTCTGAATCAGTATCCTTTCCTGAGCTTTTTTTTCCTGTAGTAACTTTCAAGCAGAACAGAATGATATGAAATAATATTTCATTTTGATATTTCACATTTACAAATATTTATTTGTAACATCATCTCCAAAAACTAAAAAGAAATGACTTGATAGTTCAGATAATGATGTCCTCCATCAAAAACATCTCTGTGAGAAATGACCCTTTAGGTCAGTGGGTTCCATACCTGGGGTTCTTAGACTCAGAAATATGTGAGGATAATAACACAGAGCTGCAAACTCTTTTCAAGATGGACTTTGCAAAAGTCTAATAGAAGTGGCACATAGCCTGTGCAAGCAAATTAAATGTGAACAAGTGGTCCTACTGGTTATCAGATACTGATTAAAGCTGAGTTTGAATTTTCATATGCCTTTGATAAACAAAATAGGAAAATGAGTTAAAGAAGTCCTTCAATCCGGTTTGGTAAACAAACTTTTTTTCAAAGCACAGGGGAAATAACTAGAATATCACCATAAAGATGATATCATGACAAATGTTTCTGATAAAATGTTACACTAGAGAAAAAAGATAAAAGGTAGTATTGCAGCTGTTACTATAACCATGTCAAATAGGGTTCCATAACTGGAAGGTAGTATGAAAATATTGCAAGTGTAAAAGAATTCTAAGAATTTATTTCCCAAAAAATGTCTTTATAGTTGTCATGTTTTCAAGAGGAAAAAAATAGGAATTTTTGGCTTAGAGAACTGAGAAATAAAGTGGGTGAGAACTCTCTATGGGCAAATCTATGTCCATGCCCCTCTCCCTCCTCGGGGTGCCTCTTCCCCTTCTGTAACTGCTGCCGAAGAGCATATCAGAGGGGCCTTGATCAGTAGGTTCTAGCTGCACTCTACAAGCTAACATCCCTCATTAAGGCAGTAAGTTGTTCACAAGCGTTTGCCACCGTGGATGCCTTTGCTGACCATTGCCCCATTGCCATCTGAAAATACTGCACAGTGAACAAACTACACTCATTGAATAGTAATTCAGTCCCATGTTTCCTTGTCAAAGGCACACGCACTACGCCACCACGCAGCCTTGCTTGCCAGTAGGTGTACAGTGCATGGACTAGCCACAGACATCTCAGGGGGCTTCAAGCTGGGGAGTGAACCCTGAAAGTGTCACGACACAAGAACATTTGCATTTTTACAAACTGAGAACTGAAAAGGTTTCTAAATCCCAAGGAATGAATGTTTACGGTAGGATTTCAGACGGCTGCCAGGAGGCCACTGGGGCATGAGGACGTTTAAAGATCCTCCGTTGGGCAGGAAGCCAGTCCTGGGAGAGACGGAGCTGGCTTCCCTGTGAGGCACACGCTGGATGTGAGATGTCAGCATACTCACAGATGGTGGATCTGAGGTGTTTGTAAGGCTGGTACGGCTGAGACCACCAGAACTCCCGTTGCTTCCTGTGCAAAAACAAATACACCGTTAGAAAAAAAAAGAAGAAGAAGAAGAAGCCAGGTTAACCCAGGTGAGATAGACCCAGGACAGAAAGTTTTCTAGAATTCTGTTGCCTCCAACCAAGTGAACAAGATTCCACCTCCAAAGTGTCAGTTGCTCAGTCAAGTCCGACTCTTTGCGACCCCATGGACTGTAACCCACCAGGCTCCTCTGTCCATGGAATTCTCCAGACAAGAATACTGGAGTGGATAGCCATTCCCTTCTCCAGGGGACCTTCCTGACCCAGGGGTCGAACCTAGGTCTCTTGCATCGCAGGCAGATTCTTCACCATCTGAGCCACCAGGGAAGCCTCCAAACACATTGTCAAATACGTTCTCCAAATGTACAGTCTTTCTTATTTTGTCCTGCCTCATAGCATCTTCTCAGAGCCAAACTGAGTTAGAGTTAACACCTAACCCATGACCCTAGTTCACATGCCCAGGGCTTCAGCGCGTGAGCCCTGGCACCCCGGTCTCCGGTGTGTTAGCCTGCTCCAGCAGGTCTCAGAATATTCACTGCATGTTCTGGTTTCCCTCCCAAGCTGTGAGGCTCTCCACAGGTCCCTTTAGAGCCACATGGATTTCAACTCCTTCTGTTGCCCTTTATTTCTGCACTAATCCAATAAGCCTGTCATTTCTGTGTGCTCCTTGCAAGATCCCCACCAGAGCCTCCACACCACTCCCTGCTCTGAGACCATGAAGACTAATCTCATTAGACCTTTATCCCTGTGTGTCCTCAGCCCCCAAATTCGGGTCATTCCTTATCCTCCGCACTTTAATCCCTGTTTCATCTACCACCCACTGCTCCCTGACACCCTTTCACACACCCTCTGGAACTGGTAGCAAAGCTTTAATGAAGCCTCTCACAACACTTTACCTTCTTGGAGCTTCCCTGGTGGCTCAGATGGTAAAGAATCTGCCTGCAATGCAGGAGACCTGGGTTCAATCCCTGGGTCAGGAAGATTCCCTGGAAAAGTATTCTTACCTGGAGAATTTCACGGACAGAGGAGCCTGGCAGGCTACAGTTCATGGGGGTCTCAAAGAGGCAGGCATGATTGAGTAACTAGTACTTGCACTTTCACTTTCCACCTTCTTGCCCTCACTAAACCCAGGTCCCTGGAGGTCCCTGCTCCCCTTTCATCTCCTGCTCCCAGGTGTGTGTGGGTAACCAGCCCAGACTCAAGGGGGAGGGGAATCCTGATGTGCAGCTTAGCTGACTTCGGTCGTGTCAACTTTGCCACTGTGACTGATTTCCAGCTGCCACCCCTGACGTCACTGACCATGAGGAAGGGTGCACACGGGCTCTGAGGGCCGGCTCCAGCATACCACGAGGCCCTCACCCCACAGGGCCTGGAGGTGGGGGTTCTCTGCCCTGTCATCTCCAGACCATTCTCCCTCTTCCCTAGAAGAGGCTCTCACTTTGCATACCCTCCTCCTGACTCTTCTGGAAGCCATTCTCAGATGATTCCTGCTCACTCCCATATTCTTAACACTGCTCCATCATAATTCATGATGATTTTATTTGGCACATTAATGCCTCTTCCAACACCCTGGCCTGTTGGTTCCTTGATCTCCTCTCTTTCAATGACCTTAGCTACTGCCTCCCACTGTCATCCCCTAGACCTTTCAGTTCCAAAAACTACAATCTCTATAATTTCGATTTCTAGCATCCTTTTCTTCTACCAGCAACTTCTGTCTTCCCACCCCAATAATCTATCAACCTCATAGGAACCTATAATCCACTGACCTGACTTCCTTTCCACTGATCCTACACTGTCACCTCCCTCCTTAACATAAATGTCATGATCCTTCATGAAAATACTCTCTTCTCCCTCTCTTGATTTACTGCTAAGTCTGACTCTCTGTCTAGTCTGGACCTGTCCTCCCAGGAAGCTGACCAAATTTATGTAAATTTGACTGTAAATTTATGAACTTGAAGCCTAAGTGGGCCCTTAATGCTGATGATACTGTATTTACTCAATCAATTTCTCTCCCGTTCTCATAGAAACTTTTCAAGCTTTCTCTTCTTTCCTTCCCAAAACCTTCCACCCACTTTACTCTCAGCTATGACATTGGTTGGTAAGAAAACAAGAGCAGATGGAAGAGGCTTTGCATAAGCTCACACCATATCCCTCATCCTCAGCTGTGCCCACACTCTGCACTCTCTATTACCGCGAGTACTGTGGGTAAACTCTTCAGAATCCTGTACAAGGCCAGCCCCTCTACTTACAGACTTCATCACCTCTCCATCTGCCTCCTCAAGGACTGATAACAGCAGCAATTCTCTCCTCTTTCTCCTATATCAGAAAAGTTTCCCTCTCACTGGATTTCCCCCATTAGCATTATCTACCCCACCTAAAAACTGTCATACCACTCTACTTTCTCCTCTAGCTATTTTTCCACTGCTCTGCTCTGCCTTATACAAAATGTTGCAAAGACTTTTCCGTGCTCAGGTGTCAATGTCTTCAAATCCCCTTTTACTCAGATTTTGGCCCACCCCTCCACTGAAATTGCTTTTGTCAAGATCACCAATGACCTCCTTTGCTAAATCCAGTGGTCAATTCTCAGTCTCCACAGCAGTGGTGAACGTAGCTGATCAGGACACTCTACCATCTCGATTTTCATCCTGTCTCACTGGCAATTCCTTCTCAGTCTCTTTTCCTGGCTCCATTTTCTTCTTTGTGATCTCTTAACATTGGCTGAGTCTTGGGCCTCTTATTCTATCTTCTTTCTATCTCTAATCACTTCCTTGGACTTCAGTAGCACCAAGGCGATGGTGATGAGTTGAGATTCAGAAACTGAGCTTTCAACTCAGCCTTGAAAGGTTAATAGAGGGAGTCAGAACTACCTGTTAAACTTTAGTTTCCCAAGTACTATTCTCTCTTTTCTAGTTGATATGATCATCCTGGTCCCTTTGGTATTTAAGATGTTTAGGGCATATTGACAAGTTGACATTTGGATTTACAGACCAGTGTGTGTTCATCTATCTGCTTGTCTCTCCTCTCATCTTAACTGCAGTAACACTGCTTATCTCCCTTAATTGCAAAAACCGGAGAAATGTTTTATTTCCTGATGACTTGTCTTGGGTCCAGGAATGATGACTTTTCTTACCTCTTCAAAAGTTGGTTAGAAGGGATTAGCCCAGCACAGGTACCAAGGTCAGAGATTTTCCGGGCCTGCCACCAGAGAGCATCATTCTGGTCCACAATCTGGAGGATGTCTCCCTTCTGGAAAGGCAGCCCGGCATCCATGCAAGGGATGGTGGGGTCCTCCTGGGGCCAGTACTCGATCATGGCACGAACATACACCTGATGGTGGGCACACGACGACATCGTCAGAAGAATCCTTACCTCCAGGTTGTTAAGACTTAAAATCATCTCTCTCACTCTTCTACCTACTGGTGCTATCTTTCCTCTCCATCTTCACCAAGAAGAAGAAATCCCTTCTTGAACTGAGTCTAAGAGCCATGAAAAAAAAAAGTGACTTTGGGAATAAAATCTTTTAGCTCTGAGAAGTCTCTGCTCAAATGTTCACCAGTCCTGACGTTACTTCTGAACTTCTCAATACCCCATCTCCTCTTACTGTGTTCCTTCACTAATTCGCATCTCATGTCATCAGTGTTGAAAAATATGCAATGCAATATTGAACAAATGATCAACACATTACAGAGGATAGTAGTAAAATATAAAGTTTTTTTTGTTTTGTTTTGTTTTTTTGCTGTTGTGGAGGATTTACTGTGTGTGTGTCTGAAGGTTCAGTTCATTCTTACCGTCTTCTGGCTGTTAACAGGAGGGTCAGAAACTGGAACTACCTTGAACATGATTGTGCCACGAGACATGGCCTAGAAAATGTCAGAGGAGAGAATGGCAAATCTCAGACTTTACTGGGTTATCAGGGGTTGGCAAGTGAAAGTTAAAAGCAATGTGTGCGGGTCAAATGGTGACATCTCCCACAGGGGCTTTTACAAGGACTCAACAGCTAAATATCACCACCCAGAAATGGACATTAGAAGAACTTTAGCTTCATTTCTGTCCTGCTGTGGGGGGTCCAGGGTCCTGAGGCTGGACTCTCCTAGTACCCTCCACCTTGCTCTCATCAGGACACCACACTCAGCAAGCTCTTTTTTCCCCCAAGGCATGAGGAGGGAGAGGAACTCTTGATCTGACTTTCATTCCTCATGTCTCTGTCAGGAAGTCTTTCTTGAACACTTGTTTCTGTATCAGGCAGTCTCATCTGATGGGGAAGAAGATAAAGGGCTCCCAACTCTTCTCGGGGGGTACTGACAAGCCTCTAAACTAATAGTGGAGGAGACAGAGAACCTCCTAGCTTGATAAGGGAGGTAGGAACACCCCCCTCCACCCACCCACCCTCCTTGAGACACACACCATGCCACACACTGGAGATCCAGAGATGAACAAGAAAGATCTCATTCTCACTCAGGAATCTCATGATCCCACTGTCGTGGTAACTCCACAGCTGGTACCAAAAGGACTGTGGTGGACACATGTGTATCTGTGATTGACAGTCCTTTAAGCTCTTTTGGCAGTACATTTTAAACCACAAAGAATCTTGCATGAGTGAGTGAGTGAGTGAGTGAAGTCACTCAGTCGTGTCCGACTCTTTGTGACCCCATGGACTGTAGCCTACCAGGCTTCTCTGGGATTTTCCAGGCAATAGTACTGGAGTGGATTGCCATTTCCTTCTCCAGGGGATCTTCCCAACCCAGGGACTGAACCCGGGTCTCCAGCATTGTAGACAGACGCTTTACCGTCTGAGCCCTTTGCAAAACATTTAGGTGCTTGATATACTCCTTACTGGGGGCTTCCCAGGGAGCGCTAGTAGTAAAGAACCCACCTGCCAATGCAGGGGATGCAAGAGACTCAGGTTCAATCCTTGGGTTAGGAAGATCCCCTGGGAGAAGGAAATGGTAGTCCGCTCCAGTATTCTTACCTGGAGAATCCCCATGGACAGAGAAGCCTGGTGGGCTACAGTCCATAGGGTTGCACAGAGTCGGACACAACTGAAGTGACACTTACTCTTTATTATACCACTTCTCATCTCAGTCCCTAAGGCACATCTATGAAAATCTAGAGTTCCCACAAGAACCCAGTGTGAGAACCACTAGTACATGTAATATATAATAATCGACCTCAGGCCCCACAGTGGGGGTGTGCATGGGGAGAGGTGGGCAGGGCATGACGCTATGGCTATATTGACAGCTGAACAGTGACCCCGGAAATGGTTTGAAGGATGGGAATGAGAACTGAAAAGAAACCAAAAGCTCATATAATCAGGTCATAAATCCCCATCTCAACCACAAGGACTGGCAGGGCCAGCAAAGATGTCCCCCTCCCCATATGCTGCCCTCTGGGGACTTCTTTTCTACCTCAAAGCTGCCTCAAAGAAACTGCATAAAAATGTTAGGGGAGCAAGGGGTGGTTTGCTCAAGTTCAGACTCTCCTTCACAGTCTCACTCTGCCCACCCTGGGCTCAGTTTCCAGCAGAGCAACCCAGGTGATGAGGACCTGGGCCGTCTTCCTGAGGCTGAAACAACAGCTTGGGAAGGGACATCTCCAGCAGGGTCCAGATCAACTGGGGAAAGGGAGCAGGTGAGGGGGACAAGATGCATAGAAACAGACAAGTTCTAGGGCCTGGAGTGAGTAGGCTGCCAGGAGGGACTCGAATCCCCCTCCAGTTACAGTGCACACGCCAGGGGCTGGATGCAACATGACAGTGAGCCATGGATAAGGCGAGGAGAAGACTGTTACCAGAATGTGGATCACTTGCTCAGGGTCCAGTCCTTCAACTGAAACTCCATTCACTTCCACCAGTTTGTCTCCGGCATATAACAGCCCTAGGCAAACCGGAACACAAAACAAAGAGGGATGCCAAACAACTCGCAAAAATGGCGGTAGCCATCCCAACACTACTTAACAAACTCACTAACCTAAGCATGCTCTGACATCTTAAATTTTACTGTGAAATAATAGTAATAATAAAGCAAACTGGTTAGTTGAATTTACACCACCACCAAAGTACATGAGAATTGCATTTTTCTACCTGTTCACCAACAGTTGGCATTAACTATAGGTGATATTTTTATTTTCGCTAATTGATGTTGTAAAATGGAACTGGAACATTGGTAAGAAGATAACACTAAAAATAAAGACGTCTATAATTTCCTTTGCTGTGCAAAAGCTTTTAAGTTTAATTAGGTCTCACTTATTTATCTTTTTATTTCCATTACTCTAGAAGGTGGGTCACAGAAGATATTGCTGTGATTTATGTCATCAAGTGTTCTACCTATGTTTTCCTCTAAGAGTTTTATAGTTTCTGGTCTTACATTTAGTTCTTTAATCCATTTTGAGTTTATCTTTGTGTATGGTATGAGGAAGTGTTCTAATTTCATTCTTTTACAGGTAGCTGTCCAGTTTTCCCAGCACCACTTAAATTTAAAAAATAAAAATAAAGATGTCACGGTGGTGAGTAAATGTTAAATGAAAAGGAAATAGGGTGGGGGTATTCTTCAAAAGAGAAAGTGTAGAGAAACTTGGGGGTTAAGATTAAGTCTTGAGAATTATGAGGTAAGACAGTGGAGACAAGAAGCATCTTGAAAGTTTCAAGAAAGCTATCTTCAACAACATCAAATGTGCTGCTGCTGCTAAGTCACTTCAGTCATGTCCGACTCTATGTGACCCCATAGACGGCAGCCCACCAGGCTCCCCCGTCCCTGGGATTCTCCAGACAAGAACACTGGAGTGGGTATAGAACTGAGGCTGAAGGGAGGGCCAGTGGACTTAGCCACTAGGAAGTCTCTGGGTAATTTCTCTAAGAATGCTGGTGTACGAATTCCACACCAGGTTTCTGGGGTCATGAGCAGTGAGGACAAAGGACAGCAAGTAAAGACCTGCTGGTTTCAGAAGCGCAGCGGTGAAAAGAAGGAAACGGTTCCCAGATAGAAAAGGCAAGCAGTGACGGTCTGAAGATGTGGAAGAGCTGTGCCTTTTAGAAAACAGAAGGACCAAGTGGAGAGCGAAAGTTGGCAATAAAGAGAGAGGCAGGCCTAGACGTGAACCCTAACTCAAACTGTGAGACCTCAAGCAAGTTAGGTGGTTAATCTTTGTGAGGTTCAGTCTCCTCATCTATACAGCGGCATGATGATGCTCAGCTTGTTAGGTTTATGTGGGAATGTAAAGTGAAAGAAAATTAATTTAAAGCATAGGATGGAGGGACTCGGTGAGGAAGGGCAATGGGGTTGGTTTCTCTGGAATATTTCTGTCTTCCTACTTAGTAACCAAGCAATGGAAACTATTAAAGGCTCGACCTCACACAGGAGACAGGGGTCCCCTGTCTTCCCGGTCATGCTTGCACGCCGCTGCTCCAGCTTACCACTCCTCTCGGCCAGCCCACCATGGATGACTCTGGCCACCAGGATGTCCCCTGTCATCTCGTGGCGCTTGATGGTAGCTCCCTAGGAAGAGAGCACAGTGGAACCCACTTTTTACCTAACTTGACCACTTTCCTGGGGGCTTCCCTAAAGGTCTTTCTGATCTTTCAAATGAGGGAATTCATACCAACCAGGGTCATACATGGAGAAGGAGATGACAACCCACTCCAGTATTCTTGCCTGGAGAATTCTGTGGACAGAGGCGCCTACAGGTGGGCTACAGTCCATAGGGTCTCAAAGAGTCAGACACGACTGAGTGACTATCACTCACTCACGCTCAGGGCCATATGTATACCAAAAAGGAAAGGCCATTTCGCTCAGTCTGCCAAAGTCTCTATCCAACCACATAGACATCAAATAATATTCAGATCTTTCCAGAGATAAACAGAACTTCCACAATTCCAACCTAATCAAAGGAAATACACTTAGAAAATACACTTGCTGCTGCTGCTGCTGCTGCTGCTAAGTCGCTTCAGTCGTGTCCGACTCTGTGCGACCCCATAGACGGCAGCCCACCAGGCTCCGCCATCCCTGGGATTCTCCAGGGAAGAACACTGGAGTGGGTTGCCATTTTCTTCTCTAATGCATGACTTAGCTTCCCCTTAACAGAGGAAAAAACTTAGGCAAATACATTACAACTAGGTGAAATATATGTACATGTCACAGAGCCAAATAATAAAATAATTTCTTTTTTCTCACAGCTGTTAAAAAAGAAAAACCCTAAGCAGAAATCTTTCCTGGTGAAAACATTACAACCTGTAAAGTGTTTGACATCACAGGCAAAATTGATTAAGATATATTTTAGCCATTATTATCATGGATTCCCTCATGTTGCCTAAGTGCCTCACACTATAAGTGATCATAGACAAGAATATTGCCCAACAGTTATTCCAAGCTGCCTACCACACTAAACTTCAAGAATTCTAAGATGAAGCTCTGATCTCTGCTAGAATCATACGAGGAGAAAGTACAGCAGCACTGATTTTGACTGCTTTCCTCTGGCAGACTGAAGAGACAGAACAGATAAGCATGACAAAATTCTGTCGGCAACCATGCTTAGCTGGGATGAGGATTGCTATGATAAAGTCAGAAAGACAGGTAGGTAATCATCAAATCAGCAGAAAAGGGGAAACACATAACCCTCACCAAAAGGGAGAATAATTTGTAGCTCAAATATATCCTTGATTGGGTGGGGGAAGTTAATAGTTGAATAAAGAGAAATTATTAGTTTAAATAACACATGCATAAGGAAAACTGCTAGTGGTTCTGTGTATGGCCTTTGAAATATTTTGCTTATTTTAAATTAAAGAAAATTTTCATTAAAAAAATATTGCCCAAGTAACTACTAGAGATAACTTAGCTCCCAATTAGCCCTGGTGTAATCCTAAAAGAAAAGATAGCAGTAAGAAGATTTCCTTACCAGGGGCTGCTGGTTCTTCACCAAGCAAACAATCCTCATTGCTTCCTCACTCTCAGGGATGTTGTCTGGCAGTGGGGGAAGAAGGGGCTCAAAGTCCTTCTGAGCTACCGTGTCATGGGCACTGAGCAAGGCCTGGAAACAGAGAAGGAAAAGGCAAATGAACCTCACGCATAGGATGCACCCACCTAGAAGATGCTGACTCAGCACTGTGTGAGACACATAACGACAACCAACACGTACGTGCCAGGCACAGTTCTAAGTGTTTTACGGGGATTAACTCAATCGTCACAGTAACTCTGAGGCAGGTATACATAGACTTTTAACTTTTAAAATTTATTTTTATGTAATTTTAAAGTTTACTTTCCGTTTTCGGTTATTACAAAATAATGGCTCTATTCCCTGTTTGTACAGTACATCCCTGTAGCCTCTCTTACACACAGTAGTTGATACTTCCCACTCCCTCACCCCTGTATTTCTCCTCCCCACTCGCACTCTACTGGTAGCTCCTAGCTTGTTCTCTGTATCTGTGAGTTTGCTTCTTTTTTGTTATATTAGATTGTTGTATTTTTTAGGTTCCCCATATAAGTGCTATCATACAGTATGTCTTTCTCTGTCTGACTTATTTCATTTAGCATAATTCTCTCAAAGTGTCCATCCATGTTGCTGCAAATAGCAAAATCTCATTCACTTTTACGGCTGAATGGTATTCCATTTTGTGTGTGTGTGTGTGTGTGTGTGTGTGTGTGTGTGTGTGTGTATCACATCGTCTTTATCCATTTGTCTGTTGATGGACACTTACGTTGCTTTCATACCTTGGCAACTGTAAATAGTGCTGCTATGTATGTTGGAGTGCATGGATTTTTTTCAAATTAGTGTTTTGGGGCGGTATATACCCAGGAGTGGAACTGCTGAGTCAGATGGTAGCACTATTTTTAGTTTTATGAGAAACCTCCATACAGTTTTCCACAGGGGCTGCATTAATTTTCTAGGGTTCCCTTTTCTACACATCTTCATGAGGCAAGTATATTTATTGTCCCCATGTTACAGATAAGGAAACAAGGAGCAGAGAGGGTAAGCAACACACAATTTATTCTTTCATTTCTGATAAAATGTATTCTGTCATGGTCTGATTTCCTGGAAACCCATGTAATCCATGATGCTCCTGTAGACTTGAACTACAAAATAGTTATTGTAATAGTTTCCCCAGGCAAGGTAGAATGAGAGGCAGTAATCAAAACATCTTGCTGGTTTAATTTGTCAATAACACCCAAGATCCCATGTGAAACAGGATGAGAAAAAGCAGTCCCCTGGTTTAGGGTACGATCAAATAGTTCTGGTATGTTAAAACTTCCTTTCATGGGGTGGGGAAGTAGTCTTTCTACAACTCTGCCTGAGACTGGTGGACAGAACTCTGTTGGAACTCAGAGAAAATTCTGTAGGTTTAGCTTATGAAATAAAACTTTTTGACTCAAAAATTCCATTGCTCCAGATGCAGATATTCTCCTTAAGTTCTAATTTGTTGATAAATTGGCCTCAAAACCTGTAAGGTAGGGTTCTGTTCTGCAATCCAATGTTCTTTATATACCCCCTCATAGAGCTATTCATTATTATACTGTTTTTTCCAAATACCTTCATGCACTTTATCTCTGAAACTTAAAATATTTCCCAGTTGGAAAGGATGTATGCTGCCTTAATTGTCCCCCAGAATTTTAGAGGAATGGTGGCTTTTCAGGGGGTAAACAAGATGCCATGGGAAATCCTGAATGCCTCCATATAAATAGAGCTGGCTTGGCTCCATGACCGATAAGATTAAGTCACCCATCAGTCAGATCTGAGTCCCATATCTTTTGGCATAATCTGTTGGTTACCCACATACAGTAAAAGAACATCTATTCCGAGAGCACATCTTTATTTCTTCTTCCCAACTCTGTCAATGTGCTGGATGGTTATACCTTGTCAAGTTTAGCAAGCACTTGCCTTAAAGTGTGGAGCCTGGAGGATCTGTCTTAGCTCTTGGATCTCAGGGGACTTGGGGGTTTCGCGTAGTATCTTCACTACCTGGTTGGTGGGAAAACATACATGTGAATTTTTAATAATCTTTATCACCTAGTTAACATCACTCAGGTTGGATAACAGGTATATTGACATGATATTTACCTAAAGAAAAGCTGTTACTAAAGCTTTCTTCTTCACCTTTAAAGTCAGGTGAAATTAGCATTTTTTTCCTTATTCACTAAACTTCATTATAGCAGGTAGAATCCAAGACTGGGGATAGATCTAAACCACAGTGCCCTTGTCCTGGCACCTCACAGACTTGGAAGAAGGACTAACTTAATTTTGTAAGATCAGATGTGCCAAGGCAGTGTCCCTCAGTGCCTCTGAAGTGACTGTTTGCTCACGTGAATGCTTTATGGGCAAGTTAAGGTATCTGAGTTCTCCAGGTACAGGCTCAGTTACTTGGAAAATCAAGTAGCTTTAATCCCATGGGATGTTCCATTTTTCAACTAAAAAATGAAATGATAATTTTTATTTTAAGCCTTTTATTTGATTAGTAATTTTAATGTTTGTTGCAACAACAAAAAAAAGTGTTAGAATAAATTTGGATCCCTTTGCTTTGGTTTAAGTGTAGACCTGGCTTCTGATTGATAGAACATAAGAGCTTTCAAGAATTTAACTCTGTAAATGCTCACCGGTCAAGCAACATCACATCCAGTCAAATGAAAACAAGAGGTTTAGCAAACTTCACCTCCACTCACTAGGGTTCAGTTCAGTTCAGTTCAGTCGCTCAGTCGTGTCCGACTCTTTGCGACCCCATGAATCGCAGCACGCCAGGCCTCCCTGTCCATCACCATCTCCCAGAGTTCACTCAGATTTACATCCATCGAGTCAGTGATGCCATCCAGCCATCTCATCCTGGGTCGTCCCCTTCTCCTCCTGGCCCCAATTCCTCCCAGCATCAGAGTCTTTTCCAATGAGTCAACTCTTCGCATGAGGTGGCCAAAGTACTGGAGTCTCAGCTTTAGCATCATTCCTTCCAAAGAAATTCCAGGGCTGATCTCCCTCAGAATGGACTGGTTGGATAAAATCACATGTGTGTGTTTCCCCATGGATAGCTAAGAACAATTTGAGTTGTTGATTACTGGAGTTTCAGCTGCAAGGTTTTATTTTTTTTTTCTTTTTAAAAGTTTCTATTAATGTGGTGTGGACAATAAATAAAAATAAAATGGATTATATTTATACGTCCAAATATTGGGCTTCCCTGGTGGCTCAGACGGTAAAGAATCCACTTGCAAGGCAGAAGACCTGGGTTTGATCCCTGGGTGGGGAAGGTCCCCCTGGAGGAGGGCATGGCAACTCCAGTATTCTTGCCTGGAGAATCCCCATGAACACAGGAGCCAGGCGGGCTACGGTACATGGGGTCGCAAAGAGTCAGACATGACTGAGTGATTTTCATTTTTCAGCAAATATGTATTGAACATTTACTATGTGCTAGGTATTGTTTTTTTGTTTGTTTGTTTTTAAATATGTATGTATTTATTTACTTGGTTGTGCTGGGTCTCAGTCGTAGCACTTGAAATCTTTGATTTTTTTCTGACATGCAGGGTCTAGTTCCCTGACCAGAGATCAAACCCTGGTCCCCTGCATTGGGAGGGCAGAGTCTTAGCCACTGGACCACCAGGGAAGTCCCTAGACACTGTTTTAAGTGATGCAAATACAGCTGTGAATAGGCAGACACAAACCCCCACACTCATAGAATTTACATTTTCATTAGGAGCCACAGATAATAAGTAAAATGTGTGAGTAAAAAAAAATAGTTTTATTTGATGATGAAAAGAATTAAGAAGAAAAATAAAACAAGGAAGGTGGATAGGGAGTGCTATGAGGGGACTGCAATTTTAGATGGGGTGACCAGAGAAAGTCTATGTGAGAAGCTGACATTTCAGTGGAAACTGGAAGGAGATGAAGAAGCATATCATGTGGATATATAGGCAAGAGCATTACTGATGTAATAGCAAACGCAAAGGGCCTGCGGCAGGAGCATGTTTGATTCAAACATCCACAAGTGGTTCATGCGGCTGAAGCAGAGTGAATAAGGGAGAGGGCGGTAAGTCAACACCAAAGAGAGGTAACGCTGTTTGCCTATATAATAACTTTGATGTTTACTCTGAGATGAGAAGTTGTAGGAAGAGTTTGAGCAGGACAGTGACACATTCTGACTCGTCTTTAATTCAGACTGTCTTAATGGCTGCCGTGACAGGAATAGATAGTTAGGGAGCAAGAGTAGAAGGAGACGACCAGGCAGGATGCTACATTGCAGTTATCCATGTAAGAGACAATGATGGCTACACGCAGTGACACAGTAGAGGTGGCGCATTTCAGCATACTTTGAAACCAGAGCTGAAAGACTGGGTGTGGGTATGAGAGAAAGAGAAAGTCAAAGATGATCCCAAAGATGTTGGTTTAAGCACCACAAAAACAAAAATTGTGCTCAGTCATGTCTGACTCTTTGCAACCCCTTGGACTGCAGACCACCAGGCTTCTCTGTCGATGGAATGTTTCCAGGCAAGAATACTGGAGAGGGTTGCATTTCCTACTCCAGACGATCTTCCCAACCAGGGATCGAACCTACAACTTTGTGCCTCTTGCATTGGCAGGAGGCTTCTTTACCACTAGCGCCACCCGGGAAGCTCCATGCAAGAACAAAAATAGATAGAAAAGGCTGGAGGAGGAGTAGCTTTGGGGTGGGGATGATCAGGAGCTCAGTTTGGGACCCGTTAAATAGGAGGGGTCCATTAAACAGTAAAATGGGCAGGAGACAGTGGATATAAGAGTATAATTTATCGGAGAAGTCCAGACTAGAGAAGTAAAATTGGAGATCATTAGTAGAAAAACATTACCCTGTTTTCATAGCATAACTGAGTCGAATTTTTAGGGAAAAAGAGAAACAGACACATTTCTCTAGAAATGTGTTTTGTTTTAATTTGGGGAGGCAGGAGGCCAATTGTCTTTCTTCTTTTAAAGCTCAGTTAGAAGCAAGGATTAGATGCATAGTCACCAATTAAACATTTAGAGCATTTAAACTAGCACTATGAGTAAAATGGCATCATGTTAAAACTACTATTCTCTGGATGAAAAAAAGCACCTCACCTCGCAGGATAACGCCTGTGCATGGGGTGTGGCTGGAACGAGCTTCTTCTCTTTGAATTCCTGGAGGCTGTCATAAACCTGCAGAGGGGCAGCGAGGAGAGAATGATGTACTGAGCAAAGGCTTGCCAAGGGGAGAAGCAGCCTGGGCAATGGTGCCAGCATGTGGGCAGCCTGTGTGCCAGCATGTGGGCAGCCTGTGTGCCAGCCTTTAATAAGGTTTGTTAGGTTGCCAGAACTTTTTCACCTTATAATTAGAAGCTTGTACCTTTTGACCAACATCTCCCCATTTCCTCCATCCCCCAGCTCCTGGCAACCGCTAATCTCTCTGTTTCTATGAGCTCCACATTTTTAGATTCCACCTACAAGTGAGACACTAATCTCTCTGTTTCTATGAGCTCCACATTTTAAGATTCCACATACAAGTGAGATGACATGGTATTTGTCTTTCTCTGACTTATTTCACTTAACATAATGCCTTGAGATCCACCCTTGCTGTCCCCCAAAAGGAGGATTTCCTCCCTTTATGGGTGAATAATATTCCATTGGACGTCCCATTTCCGAGGATATAGTAAAATGAAATCACCATCTCAAAAACATATCTGCACCCCATGTTCACTGAGGCTTTATTCGTAATAGTCAAGGGCTCCCCAAGTGGCACTAGTGGTAAAGAACTCACCTGCCAATGCAGGAGATATAAGAGACCTGGGTTCGATCCCTGGGTTGGGAAGATGCCCTGGAAAAGGAAATGGCAACCCACTCCAGGATTCTTGCCTGAAGAATCCCATGGATAGAGGAGCTTGGCAGGCTACAGCCTATGGGGTCACAAAGAGTTGGACATAACTGAGTAACTCAGCAGGTACACAAAAGCCAAAACATGGGAGAAAAAAATCTGTGTCCAACAATGGATAAAGAAATCAGGTATTTTAAAGCCAGTGCTGTGAGGAGTACTTCCGTGTTCACACTAAATACATTGACACCTCTTTTAAAAATATACTATTAATATGCACCATAGGCTGACCACATTTCACAGTGAAGGAAACACATCCTCCAAAGATAACTTCAAAAGGATCTTTCTTGATAATAACACTTGTTTAGAAGAACAAAATTATAGTCAGATAGTAGACGCTATTGTATAGTGTGAAATTTCAGCCAACTTATAAAAGAAAGCCTCAGAGTAAGAAAAACTTAAGATACCTAAACACAGCTGTGGACATTTCATTTTCAAATTTATAAAAACAAAGAGGAATGATATTTTAAAGCCTTTTTATTTGTCCTGAGTTGACCTCAAGGACAAGGGGTCGTGGACAGCTGCTTATAGGGTTGCCGATAGCCATTTTCGGTGGCTGCTTTGTGACCCTGGGGCCCCTGGAAGAGAGGAAGGTGGGGGAAGAAAAGAGAGGAGCTGCTCTCCTCAAGCAATTTCCTTCCTGAACTTGGGGTTGTGTAGGTCTTCCTTGAACTTTTTCCCTGTTGAGCTTTCCTGCCATGTGACAGGTGACGCTGCTGGATGAGCAGGTGCCGCTCCCAAGACCACGGCTTCAGAGCAGCGGTGCGCTCACCTTGAGCAGAGCCTGCAGCCACGGGGAGTGGAGGAGGTCATACAGGAGACACACTCCGTTCACATCTCGGCTGTAGAACAGGTTCAGCTCCTGTAACACGAGCCTCAGGAGGTGCGAGATCCCTAGGAACAGGAGAGGGCAGAGATGGGGTGGCAGATGAGGGCGGAAAGAAGGGCAGGTGTAATGTGGAGGACAATTCAGACCATGAGGAGGCTCCAGGGGCTCAAAAGGAGAGGAGTGGACACTGCATTTAAAGCCAAAAGATCTACCTTCTGGCTCTATTATCACTGTGTGTGCTTCAGAAAACCGTCCAACTCTCTGGGAACTAGTTCCTTATAGAAAATGAGGGTATGTTTGCTTTGCTATAGAGTTCTTGCTAACATTAGATGAACTAATAGATCACAATATACAGATGAAAACTTTTATGAGAGCTGTATCGCTTTCCCCTCCCCAGTCCTAACAGCCTCTGGTTTATTCCAAAATTATATAGTTGTTTTCTGGATCCTTCAAAAATGCGGTCATCTGTATTTACCCTTTATGAAAATTCTTATTGAAAAACTCTCCCAGCAGGCTCTTAGAAAATACTTACTCATGTCTGTGTCTGCACTGGGTCTTAGTTGTGACACGCAGGCTCTTCCAGTTGCAGCTTGCAGAGTCTTTAGCTGCAGCATGTGAGAGTTCCCCGACTAGGGATCGAACCCAGGCCTCTTGCTTTGGGAGTGAGGAGTCTTAGCCACTGTAGCACCAGGGAAGTCTCTCCCAATAAACAGGCTTTTAATACAAACCTCAGGGTTCCACTGTTAAAGGGACTGGACAGATTTTAGCAAATGCTTGTTTTTATAAGTGTTTTCAGAGAAATCCTATGTGTTGCAATGGTATTCTGAATGTGAACAAGTTGCAAAGTTCTAAATAGAAGTAAAACATTGTGGGATAGGAAAAAAAGAGATTCCTAATCTGCTGTATTGATTTCTTTTCTTTCTGCCTTAAAAACTGCTTGGACGTATCACTAATAGATGCAACAGGACACTTCAAAGTGTATAACAAGTTCCATATAGAAATCAGAATAAATCTATCAGAATTTCTGCCCCTAAATTGGATCACATTGTTAGAGTGACATTGAAAGGCCTTTCTGGTCTAGAAAAGGAACTTGGCACCACATACCATTCTCCGGATTAGTTCTTGTAGAGAGCTTCTCATCCTTCTTGTCTTTTTCATCTGGAAGATCTGATCCTTTGTCTGACTGTATCATCCTCCTTGCCCAAGATTTCAGACGGGATTCAGAGCTAGGGAACAGATCAATAAACAGCACACAGCTCATTCAGTCACGCTGGCCCCACAGCCCTTGGACTCTGTGCTACATATACACCAGGATCCACATCAGATAAAATGATCCTGCCCAGTGGTACCTCCTCTCTAAATTTACCACCACCAGATGTGTGGACAAGGAAACTCACAAAGCATTCCTTCTATCCCTTCTTTTTTTAATTTTCATTTATTTTTAAATAAATACTTTGGTATTTTATTTTTTAATGTGTTAATTTATTTATTTGGCTGTGCTGGGTCTTAGTTGCAGCATGTGGGATCTAGTTCCCTAACCAGGGATTGAACCTGGGTCACCTGCATTGGGAGCATGGAGGCTTAGCCAGTGGACCACCAGGGAAGGCCCTGTTCCCCTCTTTTTTTAAACAAGTGACCAAGCTATATTTGTTTATTTTCCACCTCTTTGCCTTGTTGATTTTGCCACCATTCTGAGCTTGGAAGGGCCTTCTCTGGCCTGACTCCATCTAGCCTCTCCATCTGGCCCTGTTCCCTCTCATCGCAACAATGGCACTGGTCACAGCTGCAAAAGTTATGGATTGCTGCTGAAAATACCATTAGAGTTTATTTTATATATTGCTATAAGTAGGTTTAAAGAAACCCCAAACAGTAGTGGCTGAACAGAGTAGCTCATATCTTGCTCGTGTAAGAGTCCAGAGGCAGAGCCAACCCAGGGCTAGTAGGGCTGCCCCACTCCTGAAATTGTGAGGGAATAGGCTCCTTCCAGCCCACCGCTCTGCCTCCTCAGGATGCAGTGTGATTCCTATCTTCCTGCTCTAAGACGGTGGCTGGAGCTCCAGCCATCACGCCTACATTTCAGCCAGCAGGACGAGAATCAAGGAAACGAGGGCAAAGGAGACATGCTCCCTGCTCTTTGAGTTAGTTTGACAGAGAGAAGTTGCCCTACATGATGGGAAATCACTTCAGGCCCTAAACTTTCAAACGTCCCATTGGACTCTCATGTTACTGAGAAAAACAAAACAGAAACTTATAATTATCTGACCCCAGGTGGTGCTAGTGGTAAAGAACCCACCTGCAAATGTAGGAGACATAAGAGACCTGGGTTCAATCCCTGGGTCGGGAAGATCTCCTGGAGAAGGAAATGGCACCCCACTCCAGTACTCTTGCCTGGAGAATCCCATGGACAGAGGAGCCTGGAGGGCTATGGTCCACAGGGTCACAAAGAGTCAGACACGGCTAAAGTGACTTAGCACACATACACCAAAACTCAACTTCTCTTTATGTATAAACACAAAGTATTTTTGCACAGTTTTAATGTACATTGAATTTTCTGGAATGTTACTACCATAACTGAAGAATGAATTTACTTTGTTTTGCTTGGACTTTATCAAGTCCATCATTTCAGAAAAACCATGCCATTAATGGTAAAGCTGCTTACAGTATATAGGACACACTACAACACACCAGGCTGCGGCTGCGGCTATCTGCATTCAAAGCCACTGATTCCCTAGAGAATTGTTTTATAGGTGCAAACATGTGTTACTTCACTATATCTTTTGGTATAATGATATCCCATTTTTATACATTGTAATAGTATCTTACCAGCCACATTTACTTAATTTCTCTTTCTCATTATTACTAGGATTTGTTTGTTTGTTTCATGTAAATAAGTGCATTAGTCTGGGTTCCCCCAGAATCAAACACCGAGCAAGGCTTCTAGTGAGGTGATTTGCTTGGAAGTTGATCCAGAGCATTAGCAGGGGAGTGGGGTATTAAGACAGGGCAAGGGGGGAAAGACAGTAAAAGGTGTTGTCAAGCAAGAAGCTGCTCTGGGTACTATGGTGCTTAACCCATGGAGAGACAAGGGTCAGGCAGTGGGGTTATTTATACCCCAATGCTGCCAGATACGGGTTGAGGGTTTTCCCCAGAAAGCGTTACTTCTGGGCTTTCCAGCCTGCTTCCCGTGTGCGTTCAGAGTGTAGATGCAGAATGCGCCAAAAGGGATAAGGGTAGGGCACTGCCAGTACTTGTTACAGGAGGATAATAATGAATAAATTGGGATTTTTTTTTTAAAGGAGCATTTCCCATTAGTTGTTAAAGACGTGGGTATTGAATCAGATGAGGCTGAGAACCACTGTCTAGAATCCAGACAGACTGTGGGGTTGATTCAGGGAGGATGTCTAGGAAAAGACAGATCATCGTGCAGTCTCTCAATTCTAAGGCAGTGAGAAGAGCAAAGCAGAAAGCGGTTATGAAATCTTAGACAGACTTGCCATACACATTCTTGCCCAGTCACACTGAAGTTTTCTAGTTTGCTAGATTCTGCCAAAACTTGACATCATAAACTTTTGCCTTGCTCGGCACCACCCGCCCTACCCAGCCCCAATTCGGTTTAAATCCTGCCTTGTTCCTGCATTCCAATTTTTGAGCCTCTGTTGAATCATTTAGCACAACAGTTGCTTATACGACTCATCTTCCTCCCTGGAGGGGAGCACTTCCAAGGTAGGGTTTGGAAAGGGAGATGAGGTGCCTGCCAGACAAAATTCAGAGCAAAGAGATGAGTCTAACACCAAGCCATCATATTTGGGCAACTTCTTAAAATGCTTCTCACAAATTGTATGTTCTTGGTAAGGCAGTGTGAATTAGACAATGATGCTATGTGTGCACTGTGGGCGAGCCATAGTTCTTCCATATTTAATGCCCAGATGACAGTGTGCCCAACCAGGCCTATCCATGCAGCATATGGGGACACTGGAGACTGCAGACTCCTGAGATGAAACTGAGAGGAACTTACAGACAGACTGTGGTTTCTGTGTGCGTGTGTGCCAAGCCCCATCAGTCATGTCTGACTCCGTGCAACCCCATGGCCTGTAGGCCACCAGGTTCCTCTGTGCATGGGATTGTCCAGGCAAGGGTACTGAAGGGGTTGCCGTGCCCTCCTCCAGGGCATCTTCCTGACCCGGGGGCGAACCTGAGTCTCTTTCGTCTCCCACATTGGCAGGCAGGTTCTTTACCACTAGTGCCACCTGGGAAGCCCAAACATTCTCTGACACTGTTGTTTAGTTGCTAATCATGTCTGACTCCTTTGTGACCCCATGGACTGTGGCCCACCAGGCTCCTCTGTTCATGGGATTTCCCAGGCAAGAGTACTGGAGTGGGTTGCCATTTCCTTCTCCAGGGGATCTTCCTGACCCAGGGTTCAAACTCACGTCTCTTGCATTGGCAGGCAGATTCTTTACCACTGAGCCACCTGAGAAGCCTTTATAGAAGGTTTCTACAGTGAGTTCTAATTATTGAAGTGTGTGTGTGCTCAGTCACTCAGTCGCATCTGACTCTTGGCAACCCCAAGGACTGCAGTCTGCCAGGCTCCTCTGTCCATGGGATTTCCCCTGCAAGAATACTGCCTTCAGCCTCATTCCTTGTCAAGACCTGGATCGAGGCTGACAGATCCTTGAGGCAAACAAATGCAATCTTACAGATAAGGAATCTGACACCCAGTGGGATATTCAGTAGATTTCACAAGTAGTAAAGACAAACGTTTTCCTCCTTTTTTTCCCCCCATATTTAGTCCTGAAACATGCTAGTCCCTGGCAAAAGATTGTGATGTCCTTTCCTTGCCTGCCTTTTTATGACCGTCAGCTGAGACTTAATCTGTTTCTGTCTTGAGGAAGAGAATTCTTGATTGAGACTGTAATAGCCAACCATAGGCAATCCTGAGCTAAGTAACACAGGAAGCATGGCCAGTTCTTATCATTAACTTAGAAGCTGCATTAGTGTTATTGACACCTAAGAAATTCACCCTAATGTTACTTTAAAAATCAATATATGTGAACTTTTAAAAATATAGTGATTATTATTAAATGCCACAATCCTTACCCATATTATGCTTATTTTTCAAAACAATGCTTTCTACTAGACAAAGCTGAAAAAAGCACCTGAAACTTAACAATGAGAAACAGCCCGTACAAAAATGGCTGGCTTCCTCTGGGTCAAAAGGCTACTGATTGGGACTAAGACAAATGTTCAGCTTTACTTAGTCTCCACAGCAATTCATTATTCCATACTTAAGAAAGGGTTTTCTCAAAGCAAAACCTGCTCTTTCAAAATCAAAAAATTCTCCATAGACTTTAGGATATGATGCAAATAAAGCATTCAATTATCACTCAGAATTTTTAGCTCTTAAAAATTGACAGACGGACAGACATTTGTATTAATAGATCCCTTCTGGTAACTGGGGGTCATCTGGCTGGGTCTCTTACCTGCAAGACTGCAAAAATGTAACGCTGCTCCTATGCAGAGAAAAGCTTTAGCAGGAAATACCAGTGGGCTATTAGGTGCCAAAGTCACCTCACTGTTCTAGATAAAACCTCGGTGCATCCTCTTTGATCTAATCCATGGAAGCCTAACCCCGCCTCACCACTAAATTACTCTTAAGCCTCCCGTTACAAATCTTTCTACGTGTTCCGAGCACTGGTTTCTTGCACTGAAAAGTCCAACATATCATTTTCAAACCTTCACTTTAGTATTTTCTGATGGCCAGCACATAGCTAACCAAAAAAAGATGAATATTTTTATTGACTATTTCAGGAAAAGACACCCCATGATAGACAAGAGCATCTTTATTGAAATCTAAGGAAAAACTGATACTTGAGAGTAAGCTGCCTTATTAATCTTCTCACATTATGGTGAGGAAAAAAATGGAAGACTCTTCATCCAGCAATAATGAGACTGATAGATGATTTCCTTCTGGAAGTTCAGTTCACTCACTCAGTCGCTGAGTTCAGTTCAGTCACTCCAACTTTTTGCAACCCCATGGACTACAGCACACCAGGTCTCCCTGTCCATTACCAACTCCTATAGCTGCTCAAACTCATGTCCATTGAGTCGCTGATGCCATCCAACCATCTCATCCTGTCGTCCCCTTCTCCTCACGCCTTCAATCTCTCCCAGCATCAGGGTCTTTTCCAAGGAGTCAGTTCTTTGAATCAGGTAGCCAAAAGTATTGGAGCTTCAGCTTCATCATCAGTCCTTCCAATGAATATTCAGGGCTGATTTCCTTTAGGAGTGACTGGTTTGATCTCATGGTAGTCCCAGGGACTCTCAAGAGTCTTCTCCAACACCACAGTTCAAAAGCATCAATTCTTCGGCACTCAGCTTTCTTTATAGTCCAGCTCTCACATCCATACATGACCACTGGAAAAACCGTAGACTTGACTAGACAGACCTTTGTTGGCAAAGTAATGCCTCTGCTTTTTAATATGCTATCTAGGTTGGTTCTTTTCTTCCAAGGAGCAAGGGTCTTTTAATTTCATGGCTGCAGTCACCATCTGCAGTGATTTTGGAGCCCCCAAAAATAAAAGTCTGTCACTGTTTCCATTGTTTCCCCATTTGCCATGAAGTGATGGGACCAGATGCCATGATCTTAGTTTTCTGAAGGTTGACTTCTAAGCCAACTTTTTCACTCTCTTCTTTCACTTTCATCAAGAGGCTGTTTAGTTCTTCTTCACTTTCTGCCACAAGGGCATTGTCATCTGCATATATGAGGTTATTGATATTTCTCCCATATATCTTGATTCCAGCTTGTGCTTCATCCAGACTAGCATTTTGTATGATGTACTCTGCATATACATTATATAAGCAGGGTGACGACATACAGCCCTGATGTACTCCTTTCCTGACTTGGAACCAGTTTCTTGTTCCATGTCCAGTTCTAACTGTAGCTTCCTGACCTGCATACAGATTTTTCAGGAGGCAGGTCAGGTGGTCTGGTATTCCCATCTCTTTCAGAATTTTCCAGTTTGTTGTGATCCACACAGTCAAAGGCTTTGGCATAGTCAATAAAGTAGATGTTTTTCTGGAACTCTTGCTTTTTCAATAATCCAACAGATATTGGCACTTTCATTTCTGGTTTCTCTTCCTTTTCTAAATCCAGCTTGAACATCTGGAAGGTCACAGTTCATGTACTGTTGAAGCCTGGCTTGGAGAATTTTGAGCATTACTTTCCTAGCTTGTGAGATGAGTGCTATTGTGCAATAGTTTGAACATTCTTTGGCATTGCTTTTGGGAATGGAATGAAAACTGACTTTTTCCAGTCCTGTGGCCACTGCTGAGTTTTCCAAATTTGCTGGCATATTGAGTGCAGTGCTTTCACAGCATCATCTTTTAGGATTTGAAATAGCTCAACTGGAATTCCATCACTTCCACTAGCTTTTTTCATAGTGATGTTTCCTAAAGCCCACTTGACTTCACATTCCAGGATGTATGGCTCTAGGTAAGTCATCACAAAATCATGGTTACCTGGGTCATGAAGATCTTTTGCATAATTTTTCTGTGTATCCTTGCCTCTCTTCTTAATATCTTCTGCTTCTGTTAGGCCCGTAACATTTCTGTCATGCCAGCCCATCTTGGCATGAAATGTTCCCTTGGTATCTCCAATTTTCTTGAAGAGGTCTCTAGTCCTTCCCCTTCTATTGTTTTCCTCTATTTCCTTGCATTGATTACTGAAGAAGGCTCTCATCTCTCCTTGCTATTCTTTGGATTTCTGCATTCAGATGCTTTTATTTTTCCTTTTCTCCTTTGCCTTTAGCTTCTCTTCTTTTCTCAGCTATTTGTAAGGCCTCCTCAGACAACCACTTTGCCTTTTTGCATTTCTTTTTCTTGGGGATGTTCTTGATCACTGCCTCCTCTACAATGTCACAAACCTCTGTCCATAGTTCTTCAGGCACTCTATCAGATCTATTCCCTTGAATCTATTTGTCATTTCCACTGTGTAATCGTTAAGGAATTTGATTTAGGCCATACCTGCATGGTCTAGTGGTTTTCCCTACTTTCTTCAATTTAAGTCTGAATTTGGCCATAAGGAGTTCATGATCTGAGCCAGTCAGCTCCCAGTCTTGTTTTTGCTAACTGTATAATAGAGCTTCTTCATCTTTGGCTGCAAAGAATATATCAATCTGATTTCGGTGTTGACCATCTAGTGATGTCCATGTGTAGAGTTGTCTCTTGTGTTATTGGAAAATGGTGTTTGCCATGACCAGTGTGTTCTCTTGGCAAAACTCTGCCTTTGACCTGCTTCGCTCTGTACTCCAAGGCCAAATTTGCCTGTTACTCCAGGTATTTCTTGACTTCCTACTTTTGTATTCCAGTCCCCTATAATGAAAAGGACATCATTTTTGGGTGTTAGTTCTAGGTCTTGTAGGTCTTCATAGAACCGTTCAACTTCAGCTTTCAGCATTACTGGTTGGGTCATAGACTTGAATTACTGTGATATAGAATGGTTTGCCTTGGAAATGAAGAGATCATTCTGTTGTTTTTGAGACTGCACCCAAGTACTACATTTCAGACTCTTTTGTTGACTATGAGAGTACTCCATTTTTCTAAGGGATTCTTACAGTAGTAGATATAATGGTCATTTGACTTAAATTTGCCCATTCCGGTCCATTTTAGTTCACTGAGTCCTAAAAAGTCAATGTTCACTCTTGCCATCTCCTGTTTGACCACTTCCAATTTACCTTAATTCATGGACATAACATTCCAGCTTCCTATGCAACATTGTCCTTTACAGCATTGGACTTTACTTCCATCACCAGTCACATCCACAACTGGGCATTGTTTTTGCTTTGGCTCTGTTTCTTTGTTCTTCCTGGAGTTATTTCTCCACTTTTCTCCAGAACATATTGGGCACCTACTGACCTGGGTTGTTCATCTTTCAGTGTGATATCTTTTTGCCTTTTCAAACTGTTCATGGAAGGGCCCTACTAAGTGACTGTTCTGATCCTAACAGCCCATTCTCTATCTCAGGTGGGAGCTACCTCTTCTTTGAAAAATTTTCAGGGCAGTGACAGCAGGAAGAATATTTGGAAGCAGGATGAGCGAGGGTACATACCCCTGGCAGCCAGGCAGAGTTAAGACCAAATGGCAGCTGTTAAAGGTTTACCAAAAGTCCATCTAGTCAAGGCTATGGTTTTTCCAGTAGTCATGTATGGATGTGAGAGTTGGACTGTGAAGAAGGCTGAGCACCAAAGAATTGATGTTTTGAACTGTGGTTTTGGAGAAGATTCAAGAGTCCCTTGGACTGCAAGGAGAGCCAACCAGACCATTCTAAAGGAGATCAGTCCTGGGTGTTCTTTGGATGGAATGATGCTAAAGCTGAAACTCCAGTACTTTGGCCACCTCATGCGAAGAGTTGACTCATTGGAAAAGACTCTGATGCTGGGAGGGATTGGGGGCAGGAGGAGAAGGGGACAACAGAGGATGAGATGGCTGGATGGCATCACCAACTCAATGGATGTGAATTTGAATGAACTCTGGGAGATGGTGACAGACAGGGAGGCCTGGAGTGCTGCGATTCATGGGGTCACAAAGAGTCGGACATGACTGAGCGACTGAAATGAACTGAACTGAACTGAAAGGTTTACCAGCCCTTTCATCCTAAATTAGATGGCATTCCTTTACTCTCTGTTGCAGATGGAAGCTCAAGCTAGGAATGTCATACATTTTTGACTGCTTGAGCACAGTGTATTTTATCAAAAGCACTTAACTTTATCTCTACGTGCGGCGTTGGCCTGGCGACTTGTCCTTGAGGTTTTCCCCTCAAGGGGACTGAAAATTTAAAGTTTTAATATGCTTTCTGAAAAGTATAAAGAGAGTCAAGTAATGGAATAACTGGCTTTCAAGACTCCCAATAAAAGAATGAATTGTAACTCTTCTCTTAGAATTGATAGCCTACTATCATTTGAGAACTTCAGTAGCAGGTTTCAAGTCTGTCAGTTTCTAGAATTATCCCTATCTCTCCCTCAAAAGGGGTCATTCAGTAAATTTGTCTTTACAAGCCAAATGTGAAACTTGTGCATTTTTATCCCAAAATCAAAACAAGTGTTAATGGAAACGTAAAGTGCTTAACATAAACTTTAAGCGTTGGTCTCTTTCCAATAATGAGGCCCATCCTGGTAAATGCTACCCGAGAAGACACTACAACTGGTATATAATTAACTAATGCCTAATATTTTTAGCCAGAATTTTAAATCCTCCATTTTCCCTTCTCTGAATCTGTTTAGGAAGGGAAAAAATTTAACTTGTAACTATCAAAATATATCTTATTCAAAGAAATAATAGTACCATTTCTCTTAAGACCCTTGTCCTCAGTCTATTAGGGTCAGAAATTTAATTTGTTCTTTGTCAGCAAAGGTGCTATAAATTTATGTCTATTTTAAAGAAAGAGAGCGCTAAAACTCCGTGGGATCTCTGAGGCCTGTACAAAGAGGCATGGATTACAACGCAGCAGGCAAAGCCCCCACCCCCAAATAACTAGACTTGGATTTCTTTTAAATTTTTAGGTGGCCCAGTGTCATTTCTTTCACAATCATAAAACCATCTCATAAATATGAATGTCTTTTATTATGAAAATTGCTGTTACATTACAGCCAACATTCCAAAACAGTATTTTAATAAACACTTGTCTTGATTATAAAGTAGAGCAGAAACCATAATCCTTTTTCAAAATCGATTAACATCTGCAGATGTTAACATGAAGAAGGAGGAGGACACTCCAAACGCTCACCCTGGTGTAGAGGAGATGAGATGGGGAAGAGCACCTATGTTATCCAGAATAGCTACTAGTGTTATTTGTACAGTGTAAACCAACCACTTACAACAGGACATTTAAAAATGGTGAAAAGCAAAACAATAAAAGGCTGAGGTGTCACAATACTTTTGAGATGGGAAAAGCCAAAGTGAGTTTCCTTCTCCTTCCCCTCTGTGAGTTCAGTGCAAAGTACAGGGAGGAACCGCAACACCAGGTCAAGGATGGACGCAGTTCTTTGCTTCCATATTTCCCAGTCTCTAGTCCTATTTTAAAAAACAGCTTGCATGTAAAAGCCTTTCAGGCTTTCACAGGTCCTGGAACACAGCGTTTGCACGTGGATGAATGAGGTTCCACAGCAGCTCAGAGTCAGTGTCTGAATTCCAGTGTATCCACTCTGGAGCATTGTAAGGAATCCAAGAACACAATTCCTATGTTCTTTCTCATCGGGAAGCAGCAGACTCCTATTTGGGTGTGCTCCATGTTTAGGGTCAGGGTGTAGAAGTAGTAACCTCACAGAACCTTTCCATCACGAATAAATGCCCTGGTGGAAAAGCTTAGAAAAAGTTAAAATTGCAGTTTAAAAGTTCCTCTTTCCCCTTCCCTCAGCAAAGAAGCATGGTGCACACATGATTGCAAGGAATTTTGGAAGGCATGGTGTGGCTACTATAGTTCAAGTACAAAGTGTTCCTTGCAAAGGGGTCTGGGGTGACTGCAGGCAAACCAGAAACTCAAAAATATTCATCAACCTCTTTAATGTAAGAAGCCACACTGAGAATTTTATCTTACAAGTTCATGAGCTGGTATACTCTTTACCATAGGAAGGGATAGCCTCGTTTTTCCAACAGCAGATGTATGATACTTGGGCAACAACACAGGCCAGGGGCTGGTCTAACCTGATTTCTACCTCCTTTTCCGTCCTCCCTTTCCACCATACAGTCTTTTATTCTGGGCTCAGAGCTCCAATCACTAGCAAGGCTCAGAAATAACAACCAAAATAAGACAACGTCCTAATTTCAACACTGTTCTTTTTTGTTGCTACAGGAAGACACCAGATGGTGCTGCAACACTCTGAATAGATAATCCAGTTGTCAAGCTGTTATGCAGCCTAGTTAAGCTTCTCACGCTGGATCTGATAGTAACATGCCTGAAAGAAAAGTTCAAAACCATTTAAAATTTACTTTAAAAGAAATTACATAAACATAATAATGCACATGGGACTAAGAAAGGAACTCCTTTATGAATACTGACCGCTCAACAAAATCAGCTGCTTTCATATTTTCCCGTTTTCTTCCAGTCCCCCTATCCTATCCCATGTCTACTTTGCCTACTTATAATTAATAGAAATAAAACTTTGTAAAATTCTGATTCTAAAACAGACAAAAAAATTTTTTTTCAAGCTGTTTAACATCTGTCATTAAGCAGAAATATCTTAATTTGCTAAGCTACTACTAACTGGACATTTAGAATATGTTGATGATCAGTATAAGATACACAAACAAGTGTAATCAGAATCACCAACGTGTCTGATAAACACATAGGTTGAGATTAAGCATCATTCTAGACCTACTGAGTCAGAGGATTGGATAACTTGCTTTAGTATTTTGAGATTGACCGATTCTACTTTTCTTTAAGTATATATTTTAAATATTAACAATATGTGCTCTAAAGGCACTTAATGTTTGCATTAAAGTTTTATATAAAAGAAGGTGGTTAATGAAAGATTCACAATATGGTAAATGAAGGAGAGACTTTAACATAATAAAATATTAAATAATATCTATACTTTACCTTCAAAGTAGTGAACATTATACCCTGTTCTCCATGCTGAAGATATGGGTCCATTAGATCCTCGATGAGGTGTACCTCAGAGCCTAAATTCCTAATCCTGCCCCAACGAGAAAGAGATATTGAGTTACTTCTGCTTATATGTACGTCCTACTTCAGAATGTATTTAAGTCAGAAGAGATTGGTCACCTAGCCCGGAGCACCACGTATAAGAAAACAGGGAATAAGTCATCCATGGACCACAGGAAGTCTTCCTGAAGTGATGCGAGGACACTCTGAGAGATCTCTTCAAAAGTCTGCTGGATGACTTTTAGTTTGTCTGATGGGGTAAACGTTGTGCTGTTGTAAACAAACAAACAAAAAAAAACAATTAAAAACTAGAAATAAATGACAAAATATAGCCTAGGGTTGTTTTCTTAGTAGAGCCATTTGACACTGTTTGACAATATACTCTAAGGGCTCATGTGCCTTAAGCTGGACACATAAGGCAAAAGGAGTCACTGGAAGGGATGACATCTGTTTGCCTATGATTCTTTGAGGAAAGAAGCCTCCAACCATCAATGGTTCACATGAAAGAATTCACTAAGTCATAGATCACCTCCTTTTACCCACATGGAACTTTATTGTCCTAATACATGCTCTTCTGAGTAAGAAGCTTAATTTCCCTTTGGCTAAAGATATGATCATGTAGATAAATTTCTGGGTAGGTTCTCCACCACTTCTGAAAATGCAAGGGCCTTGTAGAGTAAAAGGTAACCCAAATGTCTCAAGAGTCTTTCTGAAAGCCAGGCTGAGTTTGACACCATCTTGGGGCGCTGGGTGTGGGGGGACTAGAGTTTAGGTAAATATAAGATTTCATCAATATCTTAATAAACTAACCACTCCTTTGATTTATGTAATTTTCAACAAAGCAGAGATCACCTGATCTGTTGCAGACATTCCACAGCTGAGGCAAAACAAGCATCTTTCGTGGTTGGCAAAACCTGCAAAAAAAAAAAAGGACTGATAAAGGTCAAAGAAGAAAGCTGTCTTCTGCAGTGACAATAAACATAAATGACACCAATCACAGAATGCACGTCTTAAGTGAGTAACTTATGCTTGTATACTATACTATCAAAGTAAAATGGAAATTTTTTGCTATCTCTAATCCCCCACAACAAACAAAAGCATATTTGCTAAGGAAACAAAAATCTACAATACCTTTTTACTCTCTCCAAGGACTGACAAGGTCACTGGCCAAAATTTCCTACAATGGAATCCATACATTGTTAATATGTGTTTGTGTCTTATGGTAGGTTAAGTTCCATAAAAAGTTAATTACTAGATTGACTTTCCTGTCCCCACTTTAAATAACTATCTCAGTTACTTAGTTTTTACTATTAAACCAGTCCACTGAAAACATTTACTTTCCAGTTACGGCTCAATCACTTTTTTCTAACAGCACAAATCTATAATCGTTGGGTGCTGGGGTAATCAGCTTTATCATAACACTTCTAGAAAGTATAATTACTGACTGTTTCCTTGGATTATAGGAAATAACGCCTTACAATAAAAAAGGGCACTTCTAAACTTTTAATTAGAAATTGTAGATGGGAAGGGAGGGAGGGAAGAGAAGAGGAAAGAAGGGAAAGAAGAATGCCAGAGACTGAATACAATCAACTTTTTCTGAAAATGTGAATGCATGTACTTGGTTTTGAAGAACTGCAAAATATCAGTCAGGAAAAACTCAAATTATTTACATATATTCAGAAGAATAATCAGATTTCAAACTCACATCTCAAGATTCTCAGAAATAATGATTTTTAAACATCACTATTTTGGTAAAAACAGGCAATAAAGTAATAACTGCAAATCATATATTTAATTAAATATCAAAGTACCAAATTCCTGATAATGCTGTTTGCATTTTGAGTTAAAACCACTAGATCCCATTCATCATTACTGTACTGACCTCTGCACCCCAAGGAAGCCCAAAAGAGCAAGGTCTGCCTGCTTATTTAGCCGGAGAACACATTCCCAGTAAACATCCTCCTCACGATCATTATCCAGGGCGTACAGCATGAACAGTGGTGGGTAGAGCCGAGGTAGGAGGACAGGAAGCAGTAACCCAGAACCTGTTACCACATAGCTACAAAACATCACAGGGAGACGGAGAACCCTTAATATTAAAACTGAATATAGAATCAAACATGGAGCTTCATTTTCTCAAAGTGGAAAGTAAAAGTGGGAAACTTTGAGTAAAGAAGCAGTTCTATTACTTCTTTTATGTAAGGAGTTAACATGAGAAGTTTACCTATGGCCCCAGAGTTTTGTCTTGGGTCACCTGTGAATTCTTTTCATAGGCTCAAAATCTAAATGAAAGCCCGGTGTGTTTCCATTTTAAGGCTGACTTCTCTGTTGAACTGGGGCAAAATGATCTACTTTGCTCATCAGCCTTTGTGCCTAGTCATCTGTGGTTACAGCTTCATGGCATTTGGCTAACAGAACTTGAGATCTAAAAGAAACCTCAGAGATCACCTAATCCAACCAAACTATTTTAAAAAGAAGGAAACAGATCTAGAGAAAAGAATTTTTCCTGGGATTCTCTGCGTAAGATCACTTGGTTCCCATCCTCTTTCTTCACCATCTCCACCCAGCTCTGCTCACCCTGGCTCTGGTGATTCAGATCTGGAATCTGACTTCCCAGTACAGAAGGATTTCCTTTCGGTCGGCAGAGGGGCAGAGAGAGGAATTGTGCTGCCCTCTTCAGGAAGCTCAGGAAATAAGAACCTAAGGAAGAATAAAAAAATCATCATACAGTTACATTTCTAGAGCAAATAAAAAGAGTAAAAACAGATTCCCATTATTTAATCCACTTAAGGACCAATTAAATCAAACTTCATATCAATTATTAATGAAAATGCCGATTCCCTTAAGAGTCGTAACTAATGCTTTTTACAGGATAAAATTAACAATGTAGCTAACGAATGCATGTGTGCTCAGTCGTGTCCCACTCTTTGTGACCCTACGGACTATAGCCTGCCAGGCTCCTCTGTCCATGGGGTTCTCCAGACAAGAATACTGGAGTAGGTTGCCAATTCCTCCTCCAGGGGATCTGCCCGACCCAGCGTCTCTTGCATCTCCTATACTGGGAGGCAGGTTCTTTATCACTGCACCACCTGGGAAGCCTGACAGAACATAAATACTCAGGGATAAAACTTCCTATTAGACTTTGTTTTCTCCAGGTTTTAGGTTAGGCTAGGTTTTAGAGACACAACTTTGCCTAGAGATTAACTCCAAATAAGACTCCTATACGTCATACCAAAATTGGTACTAAAAATTTATTTTTAGCCTTTCATTATACTTAATGAGTAAGAAAGGCATAGAGGAAATAAGTTACAATGGCTATGAACACAAAGTAAAAATGTTCTCACTAATCTACTGAAGGATCTGTGGCATAAAACCATTTTCCTGATGAATAATTTCTGCAGTAAAGGGGAACATTCGTGACTCCTCGCAAAGCTGTAATCTCTAGATTTAGGGTGAAGCCACCCAAGCATGAGTGTAAACTAGTATTTCCACACCCTGCTGACATGAAAAGCTCTCTCACCTCACCAGCTGGAAAATTCGCTTAAGGTAGGACTTAATCTCCTTCACAGCCTCCTGCAGTAGCCGACGGTTGGCTCCCACACCCACATATGTCATTCTATACACTGCAACCAGAGTCTCCACAAGCCTGCCCAGCGGGTGCAGAGGAGTGTCGCAGGCCTGAGCAGGAAGAGAACCAGTGTAGCCAGTCAGTGTGCACCAAGAGCGGAAACAATCAAAATAAACAATTTCATAAATGATAAACAATTTTCAAAGCATCAACAGTCTACTTTTTGGACCAGGAATATTTAAATACTTCAACTTCTCTGAAAGCGTTAATTCTACCCAAATTATATGGAGTAGGAATCCTTAATCAAAGAATCCTATTAACATTTTGGAAAAATAGCTTTGGATATACTGATATAGAATAACATCATTAAAAGAAAGGTTCTAAGGGAATTCCCTGGCAGTCCAGTGGCTAAGACTCTGCACTTGCACTGTATAAGTTCAATCTCCAGTTGGAAAATTGAGATCCCACATCCCATGTGGCCCAGTCAAAGGGAAAAAGAAAAGAAAGATAACATACCTTAAATGTCAAGAAAAATACATGAAATGTTATCTTGCAGAAAACTGAATAATAAGAGTTGAAACAGTCACTGTTCAGTTCCCTTGATTTCTCCTAATACTCCTTCCTGCACCCCTACATCAACGCATGTCATCCTTTAAACTGTGGTCTGATTTCACAGGGTTGGAGAAAGAAGCAAAGACAGCATAACCATAGGGTGAGGGTGGAGTGCCTTCTTTGTATAACTTTTAGTTTGCTAATGGCACCCCACTCCAGTACTCTTGCCTGGAAAATCCCATGGACGGAGGAGCCTGGTGGGCTGCAGTCCATGGGGTTGCTAAGAGTCAGACATGACTGAGCGACTTCACTTTCACTTTTCACTTTCATGCACTGGAGAAGGAAATGGCAACCCACTCCAGTGTTCTTGCCTGGAGAATCCCAGGGATGGGGGAGCCTGGTGGGCTGCCGTCTATGGGGTCGCAGAGTCAGACACGGCTGAAGCGACTTAGCAGCAGCAGCAGCAGCAGCAATGTTACAAACAGAAAGTCATTTTAAACTCTGACCCTAGATGTCCAGAATCCCCTTGAACATTTACAAAACTTATAAATTTCTACCATCATAATCAGCCAATCTTTAGGTGGAAATGTGCTCTTAGCAGTCAGAGAATTAACAAAAGACATATTAAGAAAACAAAAACAGGATATCAGTAACAATCAGCTATGAGTACATCTGAATGATTTACTGTGTTAGTTGTATCATTAATTAACAAGACCAGTATGGTTCCGATTCTCATTTACCTTTATTAAATATTTCTTAATGTCATCGTATTTCTCCACGGAGAAGGCACCAACATGCTGAGGAATGAATTCCAAACTCTCTAGTGTCTGAGTCTGAGAACGACTTAGTATCTCTGGACTACAAAAAGGGAAAAGAAAGCCTATCATATATTTTAAGAAAGCAAGATAATTTTAAGCGCACATGAAGCTCTATTAAGGATGAAATGGAGCAACCATCACAGTGTTCAGGCAAATGTGCTTATAACTTGTAATTATCCTGTATTAGATTTATATAAGTTATTCAAAATAGCACTTAATGTTACTCCACACAAACCACAATAAATTAATGAAAATGTTGTGCCAATATAAACCCTGGTGTTGAAAAATACTGTAATACTGCTGTAAAATACTGTAATGTAGTATGTGTAATAGCCTGAAGAGAAAACCGGTGACAGACTTGTTAGTGAGGATAGAAATGGAATAAAGGGGAGAGGGAGAGCTAAAGGATGAAGGAAAACAAATCAAAGGGCAAAGGATGAAATGGCAATGAGCTCAAGATGGACACTGCAACAGGTGGTGGGATACGCACACAATGGGTAAAGGGAAGCTTCGGATGAAGAGGTTAAGACAAAACACACACTAGTCATCAACTGACATTTTTCGTATTGGCACTCTATCATTAGATTACAATCAATGAGAAATTAGAAACAGTGCACAATTAACACTGATACTATTTTAATAGTATCAATGAACAAATAAGATCTTTGTGGCAGCAATGTGGTTTTATACAAAAGTTCATTCATTCTCACTTCTTGGCAATACCCAACAAAAGTTAACCAAGGTTAACTGGAGGACTCAAGTCTTAATGTCTTGGCCCAGGGGCTCTATCAGCGAAGGCTGACCAGCTACATCCCATAAGGACATATCCACAGCTTTAATCAATCCTGGGAGTTTCCATTTCCTTCACTGATACAGCAGGAGATAAAAATCATAAACGTCATGAATGAAACACCATAATCAATTTCCACTGATCCCCAATACAGGAAAAAACAAAACCAAACCTTCTTTCTATACTGCAGGGATTAGCAAGTTCTTTAGATTCAAATGCTAATCAGTGCTTGTGGAAGTGACTGGCTAAGTTACATATAGAAATATGAAGAATGGCAGATAGAAAAGAAAAGCAGGAAAAAGGAAGAAAATAAGAAAAAGAAAGAAATGAAAAGTACACCTGTAATTTTTCTTTCACTTCCAAATCATTGTGCCACTTCCTTTTGGCCACCAAGGTTTATGACAACAAAGATGCAGCCATTTGAACTGCTACTGCCATATATATGCGATGCATAATTCTTCTGTAGCTGCTTTCAAGATTTTTTCTTCCAGTTTGAATATGACATGTCTGTGGACAGATATCTGGTTTTTTCTAGGATGAAGTTTGTTCGGCTTCTCGAATGTGCAGGTTTACGTGTTGGCCTTTCACCAAACTTGGGAGTTTTCAATCACTATTTATTCAAATATTTTTCAGCTCTGCAATTTTTCTCCTTTCCTTCTGGGATTCCAAGGACACAAATATTAGACTCCCAGGTCCTTAGAGCTCTGTTCACTTTTTTCCCACACTCTGCTGTCCAGCTTAAATAATTTCTATTAGTCTATTTTCGAGTTTACTGACACTTCTGCTGCCATTTCCTATCTGCTACTGAGTCCACCCAGTGATTCTTTAAATTTCGCTTACTGTATTTTTCATTTCAAAATTTTTGATTTGGTTCTTCTTTATATCCTCTATTTCTTTCCAGGTACTTACAATTTTAACATTTGTTTCAAGGATATTTACAATTGCTCACATGAATGTTTTTGTAATAGCTCCTTTAAAGTTCTTGTCATATAATTCCAAAATCTAGATTAGCGGGTCATGGGTATCTGTTGATTATCTTTCCCTAAATGAGTTGAGATTTTCATGGTTCTTTGATTGCCAAGTAATTCTGGTTTATTTCCTGGACATTTTGAGTATTATGCTATGAGATTCTGGGTCCTGTTTATATCCTATTGAGGATGTTGAGATCCAAAAGATAGTAAACATAGAATTGAAACTGTTGTCTTTACAAGGACATGCTTATGAAGCTGGCCCTTGGGTGGCACCTGGGAACTAAATCCCCTATACAAATATGAAGCATTTCCTAACATAAGGGTATTGTGGTGCTGCCTGTAAACTGTATTAACAAATTGATTTACGGTGAACATGTGCTTCATTCTGAGACTGTGGGATTTTGGTAGCTGGTAGGCTTAAGATGCCTATGTGACCAGTCCCCATAAAAACCTGAGGCAGGTCATCTCCAATGGGCTTCACTGAGCAGAAATACTGGGCTTGTGCGGCTGCATTTTACTGCCTGGGGGAGAGTGTGCTGTGTGTGACCCCTCAGAGAAGAGGCAGAGCACAGGAAGCTTGCACATGGATTCCTCCAGACTCTGCTTGTGTCTTCTTCCCTTATGATCGGCTGTGGAGCCTTACTGTGTTGCTGGAACAACTCTTACCTGTGAGTACAACTATATGCTGAGTCATATTATGAGTCCCTCTAGTGAATCGCTGAATGTGTAGGTGACCTTAGGAGTCTCTCAAACAGCTGGTATTTTTGTTTCTGCTGTCTGTAGGCTGTGGTTCCAGTGTTAGCCGACTTCCCACGGACTATGCAGGCCTGTCTGGGTCTGTTCCATGCGTACCACTCAAGTGTCAGTCTGGGACCTAGGTGGAAACTGCTTAGCTAATTAGAATCAAATCCACACAGGAACAGGTATGGGGTGAGTCCAGGAGTTCATAAACGACGTATCAGGGTTGCTTTCCAAAGTTCCTCTCTCTCCATGACCTCCCCAGCATTTTCTGATTCCCCTTGTAGGTAAGTCTTTCAGCTGAAATTACCCACTTCCATGAAGTAGTGGGAGACAACAGAGGGAAACCAACACAGCAGTAAGGTTTGGCCCTGACTCCTGGACCTGATGATCCATCGAGGGAGAAGGGTCCACACCGTTAAGAGCCCTGGCTCCTCCAAGTACTCCTGGCTGCTCCAGCTGGCGCATCGCTGTTCTGCCACAGAAGTGCATGTAGGCTGAGGCATGAGAAAGTGGAGGAGAGAGAGAAAACCCAGTGTTCCTCCTCCACTCTTTCTGAGCTCTAGGAGTCTCTGGCATCTTGAGCCAGAAATAGAGGGGTTTTTCTGGATCCCTACACCACAGTGTGTGCTTCTAGTTTCAAGTTATACCAAGTTCAAGCTGAGGAACATGGAGGTTAAAAACTTGTAAACTCTCCACTGGTTGGGTGGCGCTTTGAATTCAGGTGTTCTCCCCCAATAATCTGCTGACATGTGCTCTTCAGAGTTTTGAATAGCTCACCATGTATTCTGCCTGCATTTCATATTAATAGTTGAGTTCAGGAGAAGACACAGGGAGGCATGTTTTATCCACCCTTACCCAGAAGTACATCACTATATGTGGAAATCCTTAACAACCTACTCGCTTTAGGTTTCATCTTCCACCAGGCGCTATGCAGGGCAGGCATCCACATACCTGTCTCTGTGCTGGCGCCGGTTGGTGGTCAGGGCCACAGCGATATTGTCCCACGCTTTCCAAACTTCCCCTTGGCCTGGGTTCTCACAGCCAAGCTGATGCCAACATTCATCAAACACGGCTTTCCACTTCTCATCAGCCGGCACCGCCAGGTTTCCAAGCTTCCTGCTAATAAGGTTATGTCAACCTTTTATTGATCACTTATTTTTGTGCAAATATCCTAAGGAACAGAAACTTTCTAATAATATATGAACTATAAATACTTCTGTGACAAAAGCTGCCTAAGTTGATAGTGGCTCCGTTGTTTAAAGACTGAATAAAAAGTGTAAAGGCATGGTTTTTAGCTACTTAGTGTTTATTAGATACTGAAGTGTATGAACTGCTAAGTATGAAGCACATCAGACTTGTCTCCTTTGCTTTCAACATTTCTACAGAATTGATTTTGAAAAACTGATTCCTGCTAAAAAAAGAAGTTGCTATGCCTTGCATATCTCACAATGAGAACTGTAAAATACATTATGCAGTGGGTTCTAAAAATACTCTTTAAGAATAAACATGCTACAGAAAGTATATCACGCTCCCATGAAAACAAAGAATCTGAGATGCTATCAAAATACAAAAAAAACAAAGCAGAAGCTGGAATCAGTAAAGGAAAATAAACGTGCCAAAAATCTAGAGAAAGAACACAATACACTTAGAGACTTTGATTTTTCCCCATATAGGCAGCGTATACTATTCCACTACTGTATTTATAGGGCTGATCTTTACTTCTCAAAATCAAGTTGTGCAGGGCTTCCATTTTAAAAGGTTCTCTTTTGATCAATTTGGATACCTGTACCATTAACAGTAAGATTTTTCCTGCACACAGAACTTCCATCAGTTTAAACATTTATGCTCTGAGGCTATAATCTAAGACAAGACTATAGATTTAGCTATCTGTAGCAGTGTCAGTTTACAATTCAGCGCTATACACAGCTTACAAAAACAGACTTTAAAAACTTGTTCTGCATTCGAAATATTAACCAGTTTTTACAAAAGCAAGACAACACAAAACATTCAGTAATTAATCCATAATTAATATTCATTACTCACAAAGCTTTAGGTCTGTCTTTATCACTCTCATACAGACTAGGCTTGAAGTATGTTCCAGTGATTTTGATCCCAGATCCCCATTCTCCACTAAAATAACCTTCAATGTAATCTCCATTTGGCATAGTCAGTGTTCCCTAGGTAATGGTAGAGAAAATGTGGAATTACAAGAAGTATTTCCAGTCTTAAAAATCAAGGGAGGGGTGTAAAAAAACAGAAAAAGCACTACATGGTTGGCATTTTCACTTTTAACTAGTCCCTAATTCTTAAAAAAAAGTGTATGTACATGTATGTGCAAAAAGAGTATATGAAAATAACCCATGGGTTAAAGAAAAAGAAATAACAAGAAAAATTGTTAAAATACTTTGAGCTGTATAAAATGAATACACAACTTATCTAAACTGATGCAATGCTACAAAAGCAGTGCTTAGAGGCAAATTTAAAGCTATAAATGTCTATATTATTTTAAAAAAATCAATAATCTAAAATCTGAAATCAATAATCTAAAATTCCACCTCACAAAATTAGAAAAAAGCAAACTAAACCCAAAGCAAGAAAATACTAAAGATTAGAGTAAAAATCAATGAGAAAGAAAATAAGAGATAAAAAAACAATGAAACCAAAAGTTGCTTCTTTGAAAAGATACAAAAACTTGACACACATTTAACTGGATTGACTAAGAAAAAAAGACCAACACTTGACTGATCAAGAAAGAGAAGACATAAAATTAGAAAATCAAAAAACAGAGGATATTAACATTCAATAAGCTATAAACAAGTAAATTCTTAAAATGTCAAAATATTTGAATATATACATTTCACCAAAGAAGACAGATGAATTGCTAGTAAATACTTGAAGATATGCTCTATAATAAGACTATTAGTCACGAGGGAAATGTTCATTAAAACCATAAGGTTTTAGTTCATATCCACTAGAATGACGAAGAGGAAAAAAAGAAAATAAAAAACACTGCCGAAGGAGTGAAGAAATTAGAATCCTTATACATTGACTATAGGAACATAACATGATGCACCCACTGTGGAAAATAGTTTGGCCATTTCTTAATGTTAAACATCAATTTTCCATACAACCCAGCATCTGCACTCCTAGGTGTCCAACCGAGAGAAATGAGAACACATGTTCACACAGGAAGTTTTAGGTGGAAATGGAAAACAGAAACAAACTCAGAGAGACAGAAAACAAACCTGCAGTCTTCAAATGGGAATGGATAGGATATGGACAAATTAGGGCTATGGGATTAACAGACACAAAGTACTATGTACACAGTAGATAAGCAACAAGGATATACTGTATAGCACAGGGAATTATACCCATTATCTTGCAATAACCTATAATAGGGGCAAAATCTGCAAAAATACTGAGTAGTCATGCTGCACACCTGAAACACAACATTATAGATCAATCATATTTCAATTTAAAAAAAGAAGAAAAGAAGTGGTAGTTAACTTCACTATACACGGTAGCCTGAAGTTGAAAACAGTCTGAAGTTGAAAATAATCCAATGCCCATCAACCGGTGAAAGGACAAACGAAATGTGGTTTGGCGATGCTATTCAGCAATAAAAAGGAATAAAGTATTGCACATGCCACAATATGTAAAAATCTCACAAACATGCTAAGTGTGAGAAGCCACACAAAAGAAAACCCTTGTTGCATGATTCCAACTACATGAAAGGACCTAAAAGGGCAAATCTATAAAGTTCATCAGAGGTCATCTGGGACTGGAAGTAGAACAAGGGAATGACTATAACTGGGCAGGAGATGGTGATAGAAATGATCTCAAACTGGATCATGGTAAGAGATCAGTCCTGGGAATTCACTGGAAGGACTGATGTTGAAGCTGAAACTCCAATACTTTGGCCACCTGATGCAAGAGCTGACTCATTGGAAAAGACCCTGATGCTGGGAAAGATTGAGGGCAGGAGGAGAAGGGGACAACAGAGGATGAGACGGTTGGATGGCATCACCGACTCAACGGACATGGGTTTGGGTGGACTTGGTGATGGACAGGGAGGCCTGGCGTGCTGTGGTTCATGGGTCACAAAGAATAGGACACAATTGAGCGACTGAACTGAACTGAACTGAATGGTTGTACAACTCTGCATATGTACTAAAAAGTCGCTAAAACGCACACTTGAAACAGGTAAATTTTATTGGAGGTTAGCTTTTTAAAGATCAAGAAAAAAATCAGTAAAAGATTATTAAGAGAGAGAAAGAAGTTCCCAACCTTTCCACTGAGGGTCCAGTCATCTGAAAATTCCCCTTCATAGATAGTATCATCTTCAGACAGTAAAACCCCATTTCCCTATGTGAAGAAACAAAACGAAAATCACAGTACATAAAACATAGGGCAACTTAGGGTAACACATAACTTAGGGGATCTGTAGCCACATCCTCCAAAGCCTTACATAATCTTAAAAAAAGAGAGATAAGAAAAATCGTATTATGGAACGTGGAACATTAATAAAAAGATGACTTAAAAATTAAGTAGGAGTTTTAAAAAGTCAACTGTAACTATATGCAAAACATTCCACTCACCATCATTTTATTAAGATGGAAGTTGCCTTCATAGTATAAACCAAACTGGGTAACTACTACACCATTGCCTTGGCATACATCATCTTGCCACAGTCCCATATACTTCTCCCCTCTGCAGAGAAATAGAAAAAGAAATTAAAAATAGAAATTTAAAAAAAGACATGAAATTAAAAAATCAATGATGATAAGGATGAGGTAGGGAAAAAACAAGGATAACATGGAAGATACCAAGCATCACCCCGAGGTTAGTATCTGTCCCATTTCACTAATTAAAGTGTTAACGCTGTCTCCTCCAACATGGGAGAATGTGACTGCAAAACACATCCCACTCTGAGCACTATCCTCTCAGGAACTGGTGGCTCATATGATAAAGAATCCGCCTGCAATGCGGGAGATCTGGGTTCAAACCCTGGGTTGGGAAGATCCCCTGGAGAAGGGAATGGCTACCCACTCCTGTATTCTGGCCTGGAGAATTCCACAGACAGAGGAGCATGGTGGGCTACAGTCCATGGGGTTGTAAAGAGTCAGACACAACTGAGTGATTAACACACACATACTATCAGACATAGATCTGTATATACTTTCAGGGCTTCCTTGATAATTTTAAAATATTTAATTAATGCCAGAATTCAACTCGGAACAATGTCACTCAAGAGGTGAACTTAAACCTATGCACAATTTTTCTCATCCAAAGTTTATTGACTTAAATGGGGTTTGTCAAAAAAGAAGTCTCATTCTTCCACCTACTCAAACTCAGAGAAATCTTACTAATCTCCACTAAAAAAATCAAATGAGTACAAACTACCTGTTAAATAACCGTGGATTTTAGTAACTAAAGCAAACAATTTTCAATCCCACATTAGGACAATAACATGCATGTGCTAAGTTGCTTCAGTCATGGCTGACTCTGTGGGACCCTGTGGACTACAGCTCACCAGGCTCCTCTGTCCATGGAATTCTCCAGACAAGAATACTGGAGTGGATTGCCATGCCCTCCTCCAGGGAACCTTCCCAACCCAGAGATCAAACCCACGTCTCTTACATCTCCTGCACTTGAAGTCGGGTTCTTTACCACCAGCAACACCTGGGAAGCCCCCACAATAACATGCGGGGGAGATTATACATTCAGTCTAAAAGCATATCAGGCCAAACCAGATACAGAGGCAAAAGAACTATATTCCTCCCCAAAGTTTAGTTCATTGAATTTAACCAAGTTTGATTCCTGGATGGCTGGCATGGTAACAAGTCAGAGGCTTGACAGGAACAACTACACAGAAAAGTGTTTAGATCCTATTTCATAATCCTAAAAGGGAATTTCCACTGATCTTTCTAACTTTTTATTCCTATTATCTACTGACCATATTAAAGGTTTCTCTTTGTAGAATAGTCATAGATTTGGTGGCCCCTTTGAGACACAAAAAGCTTTGTATAGGTGAAGCTTTAAGGAAAATCATACCAGTGTTAATTCTGAATGATTCAGATCTTGTACAGAAGTAACCTGTTGTCTGGTTCACTACTGAATGAATGATACCTGACAACTCTGTTTTCTTACTAAAAATGTTCTCCAATTAATACACTTAGCCTTCATAAAATCATCTTTTTTTAGAGACGAATAGGAACCTTATCCTCTCAACTAAACTGTGAGAGTAGGAGCAGAATACTGTACCTTGTGATATCATCAAAGACACCGTATCCTGCTTTCTTATCCATTACCCACTGGCCAATGAACATACTGGGAGAAGAGGAAGTCAGCTTTCCGCTTCGCAGGAGACCATGACCATGACGCATATTATCTTGAAAACAGCCTTCAAACACTTCGCCAGAGGCATAACTGTGGTTAGAAAGAATGGATAGAGATCACAAGCATACTGAATTCTGATGCTCATTTTTACAAAGTTTAGGAAATTCAAAATTACACTCATGTCTCACTGGTAGCTGTATTTGTTTATTTATATGACTATTTTTCACCAATCAAAAATCTCATTTTTGAATGACTGAGTTTAAAAAGTTGAAGATGTTATGGGGGGAATTTTATGCTAACATGGAGGAAAATGTGTCCCTTATGGGAAAATGAAATAACAAGTGATCTCTGGAAGAATGACAGGGTTTATCCATACTAGAGCTATGCAATAAATATTAGATAAATTCACAAGCAAGATACCTAGGAGATTCTATGAGAAGTTATGGTTTACAATGATTCTACAGTTTTAAGAACTAAATAATAAGCTAATATCTTCATCCTGTGATAGATGAGAGGCTGATATTTCAAAGAAGAGTCAACAGATTTTCAGTCATTAAGGATAATTAAAATTTACTGCTTGCAAACAGAAAATTCAGGTTTACATGATTTTTCTTTTAAATTTATTTTTAATTGGAAGATAATGGCTTCATGATATTGTACTGGCTTCTGCCATACAACAATGTAAACCAGCCCTAAGTATGCATATGTGCCCTCCCTCTTGAACCTCTTTCCCACCTGCCACTCCATCCCACCCCTCTCGGTTATCATAGAGCACTGCTGTGAGCTCCCTGTGTTAAACAGCCACTTCTCATTAGGAACCAGTCAGCAACCTTTCCAATGCTATTACCTATAGACTCCTTGACCACACATTTTTCCTTCTTTCCAATGGCCCACATAATGGTCTTCTTTGTTCAGTGCTTTGTTTGGGATTCTATATTCTCCATATCTGCCAAGGAAAATAAAAACATTTTAAGATGCATATATGACATACTCACTTTTGGTATGAATATGTTGGTAAATAGAACAAGAACAGAGAAAAGATCTACCTAGAAGAGTAAATGGGTTATTGGTTTATGTGGTTTTCTATTACCTAAGCTATTTGGCAAGTCTTAGAGGAATGGGACATCAACATCATTACAGAGTAATTAGGTGTTTTATCCCAAGTCCAGTGAAAAACAGAAAATCTGTGTCCTAGGCCTATTTTTGCCCCTAGTTAGCTGCATCACCTTGGGTAAGTCTAGGTACCCAGCTCCCTCATCTGTGTAACAAGACAGGTAAATCAAGAGTATCTCAAGTCTCTTCTCATTCTGAAATTCTATGAAATAGAGATTAAAAGACATCAAAATTTATATTTTCACACACACAAAAATCACCTACCCAATTTATATAATAATCTTTTTATATAGTAAAATAAATTAGTTCTCTAACATGAAACAAACACTTCATTGCCATACATTTATCATGTAAACACATTTATACTGTTAGAAAACATGACTTGTTTATATAAAAATAACATCATTTGAATATTAGTAAGATAAATATCATTTAGAAGATTTCCCCTTCAACAGATCACAGAAATTAAAGATGAATTAAAACTACTGAAGGGAAAATTTCTCTATGTCCTTTGTGTAAAGTGGGCACTTGACCTCAACAGTCTCAACATCAACATTACCCAAGGTTCTCAGTCCTTACAACTGAGAAATGGATAGAAAAAAGCAGTCCTATGTCAATAGAAGCTGTGTAATTTAAGTTCATCAATTGTTAAAGCAAATGATTCATTCTAGGTAAAACAAGGCTGCAGCCTGGATTCCTAGCTCTCTTCATGTTCATACCTGTGCATGATAAGTCCTAATCCATTTCCAAAAACATAAAATTCTACTGTCTTGACAATAACTGTGAGCACAAAATAACACACTTTAACACACTTATGTTCACAATGTCCTTACCCATCTTCCAAGCCATTCCTGAACATGCCAGAATACATCTTTCCATCTGGCCACTTCAAAACCCCTCTGGAAATACATAAGCAAAGAACAATACGTGTCAACTAAAGTTTCTGGTAATCAGTACTTTTTCAGTAGTTAGACTACCATCCTGACTCCAGACATAAATGAAATCATGAACATGCTAACCTGCCATGAGGCTTCCCTGAAAGCCAGCGTCCATCATAGGTTGCATCCTTTAGGCGAGGATCCTTGTAGAAAGTGTATTTGGCACTGCGTGAAATTGGCGGTTCCTGCCTCTGAATACTGCTGCCACTTCCATAAGGTGGAAGATCAGACAACCCCCTCAAAGCCTGATCCACAGCTTGGCTTATAGCCCGGAGCCACTTTGTCTAAGAGCAAAAAGGACATGCCAGTAAGCTTAAGGCAGCAACTCATCAAGCATTGCTTTAAATCTTGATAGCTTTCCTTAGTGTGGAAATTTCATCTGACTCCTAACACTCTCTTTATCAAGTAACACCGATTGGCTCTTAAAATTCACTGCTTTATGTTTTAAACTGCTACATTAAAACAACAACAAAAATCTATTAATTCTGGTTTAAAGAAGATTTTTCAGACACAATTATGGATCATTAAGCAAGCAAGAACGATTTGTGTTTCTTCCGCACTACCGTAAGAGACAGAAACAGCCAGGCCAAAGATGGAAAGAAAATACCATAAGACTAACCTTTTCCTGGGGTGTTGATGAAATGAGAGTGAACTGCTCCTCGGGTGTAGTTATCTTTAGGCCATTCCTAAAATGTGCACAAGGATAAAGGCCAGTAGGTATGACAACCTGTCATTATAACATCAATCCTCAAATATGAAAAGCAACTTGTTTATTTCAAGAGGATCAGAAGTCAGTTAGATGTAAATGCAGTCTTGTCCTGGGTTTGGTTCCCATAGTGGGAAAAGGACAGAGTTTCTTTGCTCTGGGTTAAACAATGGGGATGTCAGCAGTGGAGAAGCCCTTCCAACACACATCATATTGGCTCTTCATGATCTTCCCACTAGGCCACTTACTATCTATGTGTTGGGATGGTGAGCACTCTTGTACACAATAGGGAGGCCTCTTGAGCTTTTATCTGTCTAAGGAAGCAACCTGGGTAAGTAACACAAGAAGGGAACGAGGTAGGGGGGACACTTACACACCACCAGCTTCTTCAGAAAGTGGCTCAGCCCACAGCGTGGCCAAAGGGAAAACATGGTGTGTGGAGAACTGAAACAAAGAATATGGAGACACGTCTGAGAAAGCCCATGTGGGCCCTGAAATTGCTGCTGCAGAACCCCTTTCAAGTGGTTAAGTCCACCTCAGCCACATCCCCATAACATAGCTAACCCCAGTGGTCTCACCATGTTTGCGGCTATGGACCCCTTCACACTCATTTTCAGTTTGGAAACTAAAAGAGCTCCTGGAAGTCTAGCCTGTGCCACCAAGCAAGCTAAACATTCTCTTTCACTCAAGTGTTTCAGTAAAATCACAACAGTTTGTAAAATAAACTGATGGTACGATTAATTAAATACTCATAGTACTGCCCCTTCCATGGCCTCTTTTGAGGTGAGGAATCTAGCCTACCTGGGCATGGACTAGGGCATCATTAAAGAGAATGAACCAGTTCACAGAAAACCTCCCAGCGTGCTGCAGGGACAGGGCCCGGTTGCTGCTCTCACACAGCAGCCGACGCTCGGGCTTCCGCAAGGAATCCTGGGATTGAAAACAAATACAAAATCAAAGTATCAAAATTATTTTACGCAAGGAGAAAAAGAAAAAAAAGATACAGATCACATTTAGGAGAATTTCTTGGTCACAGCTTAGCTTGGTGTTAATAAACTTAAATTCAGATGGGACCCAAACATTTCATAAAAGCAGAGCTCAAAGGAAAATAAAAAAGACAGGAAAGTGGCTCAGTTGGTAAATCTGCCTGCTATGCAGGAAACCCAAGTTCAATCCCTGGGTCAGGAAGATCACCCTCTACAGAAGGAAATGGCAACCCACTCCAGTAATCTTGCCTGGAGAATTTCACAGACAGAGGAGGCAGGTAAGCTACAGTCATGGGATTGCAAAGAGCTGGACATGACTGTGCGACTAACTTTCACTTTCACTTTCAGGAACAAACTAAAGAAGAAGAGACATATTCAGAAAAGATTCCCAGAGATGAGGGAAGGTGCTGATACTCAGACCCCCCACCATGGCTGTGATCCTTAGATAACCCTTAGAAAAGGGGTCACTACAGCACCATTACTGTAAACAAGTGAGGAGTCAAGAAGATTATGGCAGCTATTACAGCTATGCTTGCTGTCTTTGGGGTAACGACCATTGGCATGGTTTACCGTCATTTTTCCAGGAAAGGTCTTCCAGAAACTCAGTGTGTATTCTGCTTCCTTCCTTTTCCTGCCGAGATGGAGAGCAAGTGACTCGTAACAAGAGCTGGAATCCTGCAGCTTCTGGTATTCTGGAGATGCCTAGAGGTCAACAGTTAAGGGGGAGAACGGACATATAACAACAGTCCAGAATCTGTAGACTCACTGTGGCTTAGATATGTAGTAATAAATTTAGGGAAGGAAGCCAGCCTAAGAAAAGACATGGTACACTAAAGGGAACTAAGAAAAAAGAAGACTGTCTCCAGAAAATTCTACCACATACAGGAACCACATACAGCTACACATGTATCACATACAGGCACATATGGAACAGGGGAAGAACTCAAGAGGGAACAGAAACAAACACTGGCAGTTACCAGTAAGGAGAAAAGCAGAGAACTTAGGACAGGAGAGGAATTATCAATGGTTTTGGTCTCAGGATCCCTCTATTTTGCTTCTATGGGCTCTATCTCTTGATATATACCACACCGGAAAATAAAGTTTAAAAAATTTTAAATCTTTATTAATTCAAATATAACAATTTTTAATGAAAATCAAAAATTTCAAAACAAAAAAATGTTTCATATGAAAAGTGGCACTGTTCCACATTTTTTCAAATCTTTTTATTATGTTAGTTAAAAGATGACAGCCAGATTTTCATATCTGCCACTGCATCTAATCTGTTGAGATTGTTTAGTTCAAACAAATGAAGAAAATCTTGCTTTATACAGTTGGAAATATAGCTGAAATCAGATCAGTTCAGGGTAACACCAAAACCAGACAAAAGAAAAGACCTACAAGACCACGATAGGATCAAACATAAAAAGGCCACATAAATTCCTAGATCATTCTGAAGACAAGATCGGTCCTAAATAAGGACCTCAAGATATAAAAAATTCTAAACTATAAGAAACCTTAGAATCATTATGGTTTCTCTAGAGCCCTTCAGAATGGAAACTAAAACAACACAGTTCAGCATAATTTCAGAAGTGACTGTCTTAGGACAAGCTTTAATATACATTCATATCCTAGAGTGATGCTAATTTTCTAGGACTCCATCTAACTAATTTTATACAGAAAGTGATCTAGTTACCATTTGAGAAAATCCTGTAACACTGCTGATTTTTCACAGCATATGTCAAAGTGACCCAAATACCTGGCATTAAATCTACCATGAATCCAGGCCAGGTGCTAATGCCACACTGACTTAGAAGGGTGTGTCATTACAGGCAGGGTTTTAAACAACTCTGTTTAACTTGTAACTTGTACTCAGTATGTACTCAAAAGTTGGACAACTACTGAATGAGTAGCAAAACTGGGTCTCAGCTTTAGACTGACATAAAATGAATAAAATTAATCTTGTCAAGGCCCTGAAAGGAAATTGAATCCATAGCAAAGAACACTAGATAAACCTACAGTCATATTTTCTTCTTTCATTTCCCTGAAAATAAATTTAGTGGAGTCCTAGATCTTGGGGTAGAATAATTCAAACAAAAAACTATGATCCTTGGCTTCCCAAGTGTCCACAAGAGGTATATATGTGAGCTTACCACTTCAAAACAAGTAGCAAGTTTTAGCAAAACTTTTGCATAACTATGAAGTCGTCTGATCGGCAAGAAAAACAGAGTATTCAAAATTTCCATCAACTGGGTGTTTTCATCATCCACTTCTGATAAATCTTGCAACAGTTCCTGGTTTTTATTTAGGAAATCACTGAAGGGTAGAGAAAACAAGGGATTCAGTTAATCATTTTGATATTGACAATATGTATGATATTAAATAGAAGTATTTCACCACATACTACTTTCTTCAAAATATACATTTTTAGGTGCTTATGAAAGAAAGTAACAGATGATTAATACAATGAAATAAACATGATATAATTAAAACAATTTCCCTGCCTATAAATATGGGATTTTTGAGTATGAAAAGTAGTAAATGGTAACAACAGTAACACTGTAATAGATATGGTGCATCACAGACTTGTGCCTAAAGTTCTAGGAAATAAATCATATATCCCACAGTTACAGGGAATAACTGCAGACAAGCTGACACAGTTACCTGTTAATTTCCAAGTAGGAAGTCACAGCAATAAGTGGCAAAACCAAATGTTCTAAATACTTGTGCTAAACATAAATACTGGAAGAAAAACAAAGTTCTCTGCTCTAACAAGACTGGCATGGAATACTAAATACTGCTAATTTCTTTTTTTTTCAATTTGTGATCATCTAGTAAGAGTTTATTACAAAGGCATATTAAAAGGTATAGATACCAGTACTACAATTAACAGCGAACAGTAAAGCAAATTATATGTGTGGATTTTAAAGCTGAGATCATTGAAAAAACATTTCAAACTGAAACCAATATTTACTTTTTATACTCAATTATGAAGTGAAGTCATTCAGTCGTGTCTGACTTTTTGCGACCCCATGGACTATATAGTCCATGGAATTCTCCAGGCCAGAATACTGGAGTGGGTAGCCTTTCCTTTCTCCAGGGGATCTTCCCAACCCAGGGATCAAACCCAGGTCTCCTTCATTACAGGCAGATTCTTTACCAGCGGGACCACAAGGGAAGCCCGTATTCAACTATATATATGTATATATATATAAGTTCAGGCTTCCCAGGCAGCATTAGTGATAAAAAACCCTCTTGCCAATACAGTAGACTAAAAAGACGTGGGTTTGATCTCTGGATTGGGAAGATCCCCTGGAATAGGAAATGGCAACCCGCTCTAGTATTCTTGCCTGGAAAATTCCATGGACAGAGGAGCCTGGCGGGTTACAGCCCATGCGGCCACAAAGAGTTGGAAATGACTGAGCAACTGAGCACACACATACATGATTAAAATTTTACTGCAAATTTTAAGGCTGATCAGTAACCCATTGATATTATCCACACCACACTAAAACACAAAGATCTGTAAAGAAGTAAGAGGGCTTCCTTTGTGGCTCAGCTGGTAAAGAATCTGCCTGCAATGCAGGAGACCTGGGTTCGATTCCTGGGTTGGGAAGATCCCCTGGAGAAGGGAAAGGCAGCTCAGACAGTAAAGCGTCTGCCTACAATGCGGGAGGCTGGGTTCAATCCCTGGGTTGGGAAGATCCCCTGGAGAAGGAAATGGCAACCCACTCCAGTACCCTTGCCTGGAAAATCTCATGGACAGAGGAGCCTGGTAGGCTACAGTCCATGGGGTCACAAAGAGTCGGACACGACTGAGTGATTTCACTTTCACCCACTCCAGTATTCTGGCCTGGAGAACTGCATGGACTGTATAGTCCATGAGTCAGTGGAACAGAATAATAATCATTATCTGTTCACTTTCATGCACTGGAGAAGGAAATGGCAACCCACTCCAGTGTTCTTGCCTGGAGAATTCCAGGGACGGGGGAGCCTGGTGGGCTGCCGTCTATGGGGTCGCACAGAGTCAGACACAACTGAAGTGACTTAGCAGCAGCAGCAGCCACTTAATGAACAATAATTATGTGCCAAGTACTGCCCTCACTGCTTTGTAAGCACGACACTATAACTTTTACCTACAAGGCTTCAAAAACAACACAATGTCACACAAGGCTATAAAACAAAAATAAGTAATTTTATAATCCCTTAGAGAACTATGGAATAAAGAGATGTTTAACTCAGAAATTATAAAATATTATCTTGGAAAGATGGAGAAATATGTAATAATTTCCAGGAACCCCTAAGTTCAATGGCAGAAAGTGGACTGCTATATAATGTAATTAACAGATCTTGGAGAGTGTGCTGCAGGGAACATGGCCCAGATTTTTGTTTATATTTGGCTTGTTGGATGGTCCTACTTACTCCTCCATGTTCTGCTGGGGAAATTCACTTAACCCTACATAAGTATTCTGCTTTGACCAGCTCCTGAGAGATGGAGGTGGTACATGGTAAACACATAATCCCTCTGCCCACGTTTCTCCTGGATGCCCAGTACTAGTCCAGGAACATTCCAACTCTTGTGAACCCTATTATTTTTCTGAACTCACTGAAGTACTTGCCTATAAATTTTCCCAAAAGGAGCCCTAGTATGCTCTCAGAAAACCTCAACTACTCTGTTTAGCATATTTTCTCTTGGGAGTTTTTAATCCAATAGTGGCAATACTGCTCTTTCTTTATATGGCTAGGTTTGCACTTGTTACCCAAAAAATAAATATATTAAAGGTAGAAACAACCTAAGTGTCTGTCAACAGATGAATGGACAATCAAAATGTGGTATATTCCTAAAATGGAATATTATTCAGACACACAATGAGATGAAATTTTGATATATGGTATCACATGGATGGACTTTGAAAAATCATGCTTAGGGAGACAAGCCAGACACAGAAAGACAACTACTGTATGATTCCACTAATGTGAGGTATCTAGAGCAGGGAAATTCAGAGACAGGAAATAGAATAGAGGTTACCAGGGGCTAGGGGAGGAGGGGGAGTCATTTTTAATGGGTACAGAATTTTTGTTGGGGATGATAAAAAGTTTGGGGTGTAGAAAGCGGCTTTTACAACATGTGAATGTACCTGATACCACAGAAACTGTACCCTTAGGAATGGTTAAAATGATAAATAGTATGTATATTTTACTACAATATTAAAAAAAAAAAACTTTATGAAGATCAAACTACCAGGCTAGTCTGAGGTGAATGTCTAAGTGATAAGCCAGCTGAGTGAGGAAAACGTGGGCAGGGTCACTACCGGCCTGTGGGCCCACTAGTATGTTCTAGGGATTCTCAAATGGTTCTTTTTTAATGAATATCTTAAAATTCTGATCTTCTAAACAGAAGTTTAAAAAGAAGTTATTACTGCCTTTAACTATGTAAAACCATGGGATTCATGAACCACCACTTTGGAAAGGCTGCCCAAATCCAAATTTAACATCTGCTGCCACAGCTCAGAGTCACCCAGAGTTCATTAATTGCTTTCTACCCATCCATGCTCTAGCAGGAGGCTTTCACTTATGTTATTGTGAATTCGACTCTGAAATACTAGCTCTTCTTAGGCACTCAAAAACACAGACTGCTATAAAACATGTTCTTTGGTTGTTAGAATAACTGGAAACTATGTATTTGCTTACATGGCAGGTTTAGCAAGAAGCTGGAATCCTCCCATAACCAGGAAATTTGTAATAGATGTGCAATACCTTGAGCAAAAAAGAAAATACACAGATATTAGTGTAAAAGTAAATTTGCTCTTCAGAGTTTTGAACAAGCATCTGGAATAAACACTTCTTGGTATCTCATGAGTGAGTTTCACTTCAGAACTTTGTGACATTAATAATCATGAACTACATAGGGCATATTATGTGATCATCACAACAATCAGGAGTAAAAGGCCATTTTAGGAAAGATGTTAATAGGAATTTTTTAAAAACACTTTAAGCTATGCAGCAGATGCTAGAAGTATCTTTATTAGGTATGTTTTACTTTGGTAATTTAACAAATGTGAGAAAATACGACTTAAGTTGTTGGATTAAAAAAAAAAATTCTCTAATCTTCACTTTAAGTTTTCCAATTAAGTCTTCAGAAATAAACAATAGGAAAGGTAAGAATATATGTTTAAAAGAGCTTAAGCGAAGAAGTGTTAGAAAGTGTTGGTAAAGTACTGATCTACAGTTAAAGAGGAAGTCGTGACATACTGCTTCACACCACATACATTTCTTCCACACTCCTGGGCTGGCAAACAAAATCAACTGACTTTGACAAAGAAGGCAAATTCCTACTAAAAACACCCTAAAGTACTGAACACTTAAAAATAGTTACAATAGAAATTTTATGTTATGTGTATTTTACCACAATTATAAATAGTTTTTAAAATTCACACACAAATCAAGTTTTTTACCTGCCCAGTCTATATGAATACATTTTAAAAACCCAAGAAATCAAAATAAAAGCATTTCCAAGCATAAGTCCTGAAGTATTACAGCAGAAAAAGAGAAATACCTATAAGATCTTCCAAGTGAAAACAGAAAAATTAATACTAGTAAAAGCTGAAACCTTCACACATACAAAAATCTAGTTTAAGAAAGTAAATTCATATCAAATTATGACACTTTTTATGTCTGAAAGATGAGTTAAAGACTCTAGCGAGGGTATTTCCTCCCAGACAACAGTCAACAGCTTCAAATATATTCAGTTTTGCTTAGAACTAAAATCACATAATCCATCTGCACATTTATGCCTAAGTCTGTAAGGAAATACACTAAGATTATTAACAATGGCTGTTTCTGATAGTAGGATTATGAGTGACTTTAAATTCAATACTTCAGATCAACAGCATAACCTAATACACATTAAAGTAACACTTAAATTATGCCTCACATCACAATGCCAAAATGCAAAAGAAAAAGTGAGAAATACTGGATATTTCAAATACAGTTGGGATATTTTACTTGAAAAACATGAAAAGAACCTTGTATCACTATCCTAGGTTTTATTAAAATAGATCTTTACTTTTAAACCCTCCTTTACACAACAGTGAAAAGCAGGCATTGGAAGAGCTCCATATTTACAATCATTAGTTGATCTTAAAATAATCTGTTTACTTACTTCTTCAAATTTTAGTATAATTTAAGTACAAAATTGTTCTCTAAAGAGCCATCTTTATTATAGTACATTTTCTAAATTTAGAATACTATCCTTCTGCTAGAATGCAGAAGGAAATTTGAGAATGCATTATTTCTTTTTAAAATTTTCCCCTCTTAGAGCAAACTAAACTTTTAGCGACGTGGAGCTATATAGTTGTCTTAAGATTAAAGCACTGCTTTGCAATTTCTATTACCTTATAGAACTCTCCCTAATCTAGTCTCTTCTGATTAAGGAGCTGCTCTCCTTGGCAGAATAACCCTGCAGAGACTGAACATGACACGGGACTGGATACTTGCTCTGTATAACTATCCAAGAAGAGACTTGCATGCTTCAGGATGACCAAACTCCTAGCTTCCTTTATCCCCTGAAGGAAGCTGCTCAGTGAGGTTCCATGCTGACCAATTAGGTAACACAGCTTGCTGAATCGGCTTGCCACTTCCTGCAACAGCTGGACTGTATTTGCAGTGCCCAGATTTTCTGGAACAAAACGATGATGATGATGATAACATAACCTAGAGACTCATTATATAAATACTTTCTTATGATCAAGATTATGAATTTTCCTTTACTAAAAATTCTTAATTTGTTGAAATGGACTCTCAACTATGGAACCCAAATAATTTATGGAACCCAAATAATCACAGTGCTTAAAATGCAGAGATCAGTGTCCAGTCATTTCAAGAACTTGTTAAAAACACATTCATGAGACCCCTACAGATTCTGACTCAGCAGACCAGAGTTTAGACACCAGAATGGATATTGTTTTTAAAGCACTTTCCAGGTAATTCTGAAGACCAGCCATTATTTGATAACCACTGTGCAAATTCAACTCTCTTCTCATCTTGAAGTCATCTAAGGCCAAGGGAAAGGAAGTGAAATATCTACCTTTACACAACTGGTTAGTTACAGCCAGGAATTAAACTCACTTCTATAGCTATACCTTTGTCAACATTTCCCACTTTTGCACTGACTTCAGCTCTGCTTGCCCCCTGGATAAGCCCTGCCCTTTCATGCAAAGAAAAAGATTCCAAAAAGATTGCCTTTGATCGGGATTAAGACTAAGTCTAAGATTGACTTAGACTGCCTCGGTTACTTTATAAAGGACATCAGGAGGTTACTACTTTTTCCCAGTCCAAAATACCGAATTTGCAAGACTTCTCTCTAAGAAGTGAGGCTGATGAGCAGACCACATGAAACCAATATAGAAATCAGGAATCAGAACAGGAAAAGGGTAGGTTTCACTTTCTTTTCAGAGCAATCCAGGAAGCTTCCAGCTTGGACTGCTTCCTATCTCTTGCCAAAGTACTAGGGAGCTGGGCCCACCCACTGGAGGAGAATTTATAGAACAGGAACTCTACAACATTTAAAAAAGCAAAACATGTTAAAAACAAAAACAAACGCTGTCTCCAGTTTATACAGGGACTGAATTCAGAAAGACTGTAAGCTAGTTGTTTGAAAAATAGATGTTTTCCCATTAAAAACAATGGACTGACCTACACAAGCCAATGTCACCCTAATGTGGAAAAATGATGCATGAACAGGGCACAATTTGAGTACTAGAGTACTGGTCTGAATTCTGTGGCCTCACAAGGGGTCAAGTTCAGGTGAATGAAAGAGAAAAAAGGTCCTTTCTATTTTCTGAGAGTAGGGTCAAACCCACAAAAGCTTTTGACTAGGGAAAGTTAATCTTTAAAAGCCCACCCACCCATCTCCATTCTGCATTCCTTTATAACCTCCTGGAGATCCCAGTATTGTATTTCTGGACAGTAGCACCCCATCAAGAACCACTGTAATCTATTTTCTCCATATTATCTCCTTACCTTCAATCTCTGTTGTCACTGGTTACAGCTAAGGGAGAAGATTTAATCAATGTCTGCTAAAGTGGGGGGTAAGATCCTTAACATTCTTACAGTTATTCACATTTTGAGATACTACTTGTAAATCCAAATGAAGTTCTACTTGATAAAATTCTAAGAAGCAGAACAAAGAAAATAAAAATTTGGAGTAGTTATATAAGCTATCTTGGGGCTTGCCTGGTGGCCTAGATGGTAAACAATCTGCCTGCAATGCAGGAGACCCAGGTTTGACCTCTGGGCCCAGAAGATCCCCTGGAGAAGTGAATGGCAACCCATTCCAATATTCTTGCCTGGAGAATTCCATGGACAGAGGAGCCCGGCGGGTCCACGGGGTTCTCAAAGAGTCGGACATGACTGAGTGACTAACACTTTCACTTTACACTTTTAAGGTATCTTATAATTAGTGTGGCTAGAAGTGTTGTTTAAGAAGTCTGACTCCTAGGATCAACTTTTCCACAGTTGCTCTGCTTCTCTGCTATGGATCTTATGAAAGCTCCATGTTTCTACTTCCATAGTAACAGGAGCTCTGGGGGTGCCAGGATAGGGAAGCTGGGCTACCAGCAAAGAGGAAATGGCTTGTAAGCTGTTGAGCACCTGGGCACAAAAGAAGAGACTAGAAAGAAAGGAGCAGAGTACAACTCAAACAAAAAGTTTTCTTCATGTGTGATATAGGAAGAAGAGGTAAAACAAGACTCCTGATAATTGACTGGCTGGTACTTACCTAAACCGAGAAGAGGCCTGAGAATCTGGGACTTGATATCACTTAGTTTTGAATAGAAGCGTCTTTCAGTAGTAGCCAACTCATGGAGACTGGCAATATATCCCATAATGTTTTTGTCCACCAAGGCTAGATAACTGTCTTTTCCTGCTGTCACTCTGCTTATATACCCAAGCTAAAACAGGAGAAGAAAGAGATTAAAGATAAAATCTAATTTACCAGCAGTAATTTGGGCACTGAAGTTAGTTCATAACAGCTGGTGAGAGCCAACAGCTAACTACGCAGGAATTCTGCAGCAAGTTGGTTATTAAATCATTAATAGTTTGAAAGCGGCAATAGCGAAATTTATTAAAAAAAAAAAAACCTGGAAAACATTACAGATCAGAGCTTTTGAGTTTACTTTTTAGGGCTGGTTTACCAGTATACTGTTGTTATATACATATAACACAATCTATATATAACTATAAACATCTATAGTATTATTTATTGCCACAATACCTTTTATTTCACTTTACACATAGTTAGAACCATAAATACTCTAAATATACAAAGATCCAAATGATACAAATACATGTCTCAGGACTTCTTTTTGCATGTAACAGATGAGAGCAGAGACCATCTCCATGCTGTTTGTCAAAATATCAAGGATCTAGGAGCTATATTTTAAAAGTACAACAGATATATGGCAAAACCAATACAATATTGTAAAGTAATTAGCCTCCAATTAAAATAAATAAACTTATATTAAAAAATAAAAATAGATATGCAACAAGCAAAAAAAAAGTACAACAGAAAAAGATTTTCTTTAGAAGTGGACTTTGTCATTTATTCATGATAGCACTGAACAAAAACATTTGATGTCTTTGTCACATACCCCTATTAAACTAGACAACCAAGCTGCAGGCTCAATACACTATTAAGAGCTCATGGTAACAAAAGACACAGATTGAACCTCATCGCTTTCATCAGCCCATTTCATCCTTTACCTGGACTGTGGAATCTTTAATGAGGAATGTGGAGTCAGGGCAAAGAACTACAAAGAGTCAATTAGTATGTCTGGAACAACAGGCTATATACAGGTCAAGAGTCAAATCTTGGCCCGTGTTACCTTTAGCAAGAAAGAGCTTGCCCTTATATATAGCCACAATTACATATTTAGCCAGAAAAACAAAGGATTAAAAAAAAAAAAAAACAGTCCATAGGATATATTATTCAGTAAGAATAAAAAACCCAGAATGCACAAGCTTTGAAGGTTAATTTCCTTGCAATGTTGTGAGGAAAAAGAAAACCAGAAACAGAACAATGGTATTAAGTTTAAGAAAAAGAGATAAGCAGTAGGAAAGCAAATAAATTCAGATCAACAAAGGGAAAATAAGTTAACAGTAGTAAACAGAAGAAAGAGCTAGGAGAAGAAGGGAAGCAACGGAAAACAGCACTTTTGCGGCCTGTCAGGTCTGCCACAAGCCCACCTCAGGCCCCTGTAATTTTCACTTTCTACCAACAGTTAAAAATTCATTATTCAATTTCTATTCTGATTCATTTCTGAGGACTCCATAAACACAGTCAGAAAACTTTGCTGTGAAATAAATATTTTTAATATTCCTATGTGAGGGTGTTATGTCAACAATTATTTATAAAAGCATTTACTTCAACAAATATTTATGAGAGGTATTTATTGAAGAGGATACAGCTATAAATGAGAGAGCCTAAAATCCCTACTCTAATGAATTTTACAGTTAAAGAGGACAGACAATAAACAAAATAAGTAAACTCTATAGAGGGTGAGATGATGATACACACTGTGGAGAAAAATAAGGCAGGAAAAGGAGATGAGGAGTGAAGGGGGATGGGAAGTGGTTTGCAATTTTAAATATATTAGTCAGGGACCTTAACAATAGGCATACAAACAGCAACAGAAACAAAAGACTTCTCATGTGTTACGGGATGTGGGCCTTAGGATCACCTTACTACAGGAGAGGAGGACTGGCATCTTAGTACCACTGTGATTCTCTGGAAGGTTGTCACCTTCTGTCGGGTCCTGCCGGCCACTGTAACATAACCCAGGCTGGAAGTCTTCAGTATCCACTAAAAACAGGGAATAATCCTGGCCTGCAGCCACACTCCAGACTCCATTTTCACTGTTCACCTGCAATGACAGGAAGACATGTCTGTCTGAGATGAACGAATCAGATGCAACTCCAAGTCCACGATAACTAGAATGTTAGGTTACCTGAACAAGTGGAATAAGTCACATCTCAGAGGGCAAAACTCGCCCAGAAACATACCTAATCAACTGCAGAACAGATGCAGTAGTGAAAAGGAACCCTGTTCAGCCAGTAAATGTAGAACTGGATTGTTCTATAAAAAACTGAAAAACTGGAATTCAAAACGAAAAAAAACATACTTTTGATATTTTAATTGTTATTTTTGGGAGCTATCATAGGACTTAGCTTGTACTATAATCAAAGACCCAAAAACTTCTAGAGCCCTATTCTGACAGCTAGGACACACCTTTGTCCATTCATATTCTGCTATGTACACAAAAATCAGTGTAAAAAGAAAACCCAACTAGGCTAAATTCCATTCTGGCCAACTAAACCCATGGGTGCTAAAAGTGCTTTCTGACTTGGAACTCACCAATTCTCACATGACTTCACTGTGTCCCAGGATGTTGCAACAGGCAGAAACCCCTAGAAGCCCATCTACAGGGATCCCCTAGACCAATGGTGCTCAACAAGAAGCTTTTGCAGCAGCAACAGCAATCATCTAGGAACACGTGAGAAATGCAAACTCAGGCCACAGAGCCATTGAGGGGAGGGACTGGGCAGTTGGCTTCGACAAGCTCTCCAGGTGTTTCTGATATATGCAAAAGTTTGAGAACCACTGCCTTAAACCAATGGCTTTAGGTTTCCAGGATTCCAGGTAGTAATTCAGGGGCCACCATGGAAAGGCAGGTGCCAGGTTCTATCCCCACCCACCTTCATCCTTCAACTAAGACAGTCCTACAGTTATCTGTTTTATGTAGGGGATTCAGCACAAGGTTTCATTTGAAGGAAGTGTTCTGCTATGAAAACTACTGCCCCATCCTGCAGACCCAGCTTCAGCCATGACTCGTGTAACAATAAAGCAAAAAAATTTCTAATCTTGAGATTCCATGTCCAGATCTGCTTCACATTCTGGGTGATTAGGTGATAAGTGTGTTAGTGACTATCACGTACATCTCCACTACTTTACAGTTATCCTCTTCAGGCATAACATTATCTTCTCACATTCAGGTTATCTATAAAATCGACTTCCTGCTGGTTTTGCAAAGAATGAATTAAAATTTTTGCAGGAGGAAAGAGTTGTCTTCCTAGTTTCTAATCAAAACTAATTCAGGTCTCACTCTGCCTTGATTTTAATTCGCACATTAATTTAAATGACTTCAAAATAATTTTCTCAAATAAAAAAACAAATAAAACCTTCCCCCAAATAAAGACCAAAATAATGATGTTGCATTTTCAGAGGTATAGGTAAAACAGTAATGAAACTAAAACCTTATAACAAACTCTATTCTCTCTTATCCGACTCTAAAATGCTAAATAAAAATTGTATTTGCAGCATATCCATGCTCGATTATAAAACTTTTCTTAATAGGAATATAAACATGTTCTAATTTATTCAAATGAACATAAAATAAGAAACAATGATTTACCATATTTTTATTTGTAATAAAATATCAGAAATTGAATTTGCTGTTCAGTTGCCAGGTCACATCCAACTCCTCAGGACACATTATTCAAAACTGAATAGCTGACCACTAAAACATTTTATGCTAAAAATATTTAAGATTGGAGCTAGAAATAACAACTATTCTGTAATGTTTCATTTAAGACTTTCCTTCCCAGTAAAATTCGTTCACTGGAAAGAAAGGCAGCAGGTAAAGGTCTTATGTAGTGATGGATGCACAGTGTACACTGAATACATGAATCACTGGAATATATATTAACTGTAGCTTATATTTTGAATCAGGTTCCTGAAACTGAAGTAAACATCCTTTTCTAGTCTCTAATACTCTCAGGGCAGACAGCATGCATCAGGATGGAGAGGATTCAAACTATGAAAACATGAGCCCCATATCCCATTCTTTTAGCCTATTGGGCTGTCATCATGCCTACTCTCTGCCCACAACATCCGTTCCCCAAATAAACAGATATCATATGAGGAGTCAATACTACTGATGAATTCTGTATTTCTGCAGAATGTTATAACAGAAGAAAAGGATGAGAAACGGTCCTCTAAAACTGCACCCATTACATAAACTAAAGCCAATTCATACAGCAGTGAAGAAATTATCTATACTTTTAGCTTCCCTATAGAAAACAAAAAGGGTTACAAAAAGGTTTTACTACTGTGTACATAAAAACAAAACAAACCATCAAATAATGTTATGTAAAAGTTACACTTAAAAGGAAGTCAAACTTAAGCGAGAAGTCGAAGAGTAGGCATTATTTGGTGGTATAAAGCTTAGAAGTCAACCTCACAGTCCAAGAAAGATTTGCTTTAAAATAACTTGTTCGTTTTTACTTAAAAAAAAAAAACAACACAGAACTATGAATACTTAGTGAAGCTAGGAAAAAAAGAAATATTAATATAAACTAACACATCAAAAAAGGGAACATTTTGCCTGAAAACAAGCAGCTTCAGTTTTTTAAAAATTTTAATGTATGTGATAACAAACAGGCTACAAGTATACAATTCTCCTAATTTTATAAAACAAGAATTGGAGAAATATAAAGTGTTATAACTTAGAATTCTGGAATAAGTTGCTATAAAAGTCATCAAGGTTACAAAAGTACCTTTGCAAGACGGGGAACTGTTGTTGGAAAATCAGAATGCCCAAGCTGACCAAAGGTGTTGCTCCCCCAAGAGTAAACCTAGTAGAAAACCACAGGGAAGTAGGTAAGAGATGTGACACTGAGTTTTGCATGCCAATTCTGAACTTTTATAATAACACATATATACCAACAGTTACACACAAATTACTTATCTTAGCCTTCCAACTCTTTAGAAAATTCATTTTAACTAACATTTCTCAGGAGTTTACTACCTGCCAGGCCCTGTTCTTAATATACTTTCTGTGTATTAACTGTTTTACTATCACATAATCCTTATTTTTTTTTAAACATACAAGGGAATTGACCCAGAGAGGGCACAAATTTTCCAGGATTTAATCCCAGGAACTATCCTATACTGCCTCTTATACAGAAAGTGATTTTAAAAAATAAAGCTAAGTACTATGAAGAAAAAGGAATCACAATTCTTTATTCTGCGGACAGGAGTACTATGGAATGACTAGAAAGCTTTTCATATATGAAGAATCACTGCAGGAGAAGCACAAAGCACCTATGTTCTACTGTAGACAAAAAAGCAACCAGATTACAGTAACTATGCTTAATGAAAATGATTTTGTTTATTCTGATTATAAAAGCAATTCATGACCACTGAACAAGACTGTGACAATACAAAGAAACAAAAAGAAAGTGAAAACCACTGATGAATCACCCACTCAGAGACAACTCCTACCTTGCTTTAGAAACATACACATATATAATTCCAGAAATTTTATTATCTACTAGATATAATGAATATACAAAATGTAAAGTGGGCCTCTACTATCAATGCTGCTTTGTGACCTGATGTTTTTTATGTAATGCTCTGTGCACTGACATCTTTCTAGGTTAATAAGTATAGAGCTACAATATCATTTATAACTACATGAGACTCCACTGTGGGTGTAGTTTAATCAATTACCTAATCAAATAAGTACATTTATTAACAATTTATTTTCAATTACTTAATATAAAAATTAATTAAAATTCTTTATATATATAATGTATCTATTTCCTTAGGATAAATTTTTAAGCAAAGAACTTTGGGTCAATGAACATACACATTCTGATTTCTGCTATATACCAACAAACTGTCTTCCAGCAAACTCCAATTTACATTCCCACCAGCAATGTGTGTACCTTTTCCCCACATCCTCACCAACACTTAGCATTAAATGCAATCCCTGCTAATATGATAGGTAAGAAAATTTTGTTTTAATTTAAATTTGCTTACTGAGTAGTTGACCATCTTTTGTTGGTCAACTTCTATTTTTTCATTGGTGAATGGAATATAAATGCTCTTAAATAATTTTTCTTTATGGATCAGGTCATATATGTTATAATGTTTTTCCCCATATATTATGTATCTTAAATTTGTGGGGTTTTTTGGTCTGTGTTTAGGTTTTTGCTGTGTGGGACTGCTGAATTATGTAGACAAACATATATCTTTACTTTCTAATTTCTGGTTTTGATGTCATATCTTATTCTACTCCTAAGATTACTGAAAAAATAAATCACCTAAATTTGTTCTTACACATGTAAAGTTTTATTTTTTAACATCTAGATCTTTACTCCATCCAGAATTAGAATATGTAAAGTTATCTTAATTTTTTTCTGCAAAGAAGCCGCCAGTGGTTCCAACAGTATTGACTGAACACTCAGTCTTGTTTCTCCACCTCATCTGAAATGCCTACTTTTTAAATTTCTTTTTAATTTCTTTTTTAATTGAAGGATACTTGCTTTACAGAATTGTGTTGATTGCTGCCAAACACATGTACACCTATGGCTGATTCAGAATGCTGAAATGCCTACTTTTTACCACAGACTAAATTCTTATATATATTTGCGGCTACTTCTAGTCTATAGTGTATTTCTGTTATAATAATCTGTCTGTAGTTTTATAATATGTTTTATAAGTCTAATGCTTTCTTTTTCAGAATTTTTGTGGCTCACCTCCTTTGTTTATTCTCCTAGAATAATTTTGGGAATCATTTTATTAAGTTGTAAATATTATATTGGAATATTCTGGGGATTGTACTGAATTTACACTCTACTAATTTAATCTAGGAGAAATGGCATTTTTGCAATGTTCAGTCTTCTCATCTAAAAATAAAACTTTTCCCTCTTTACTCCTATTTTCTTTTATAACTTAGAAGAGTTCTTGAATTTGCGTCATATGGGCTCTGCTGCTGCTGCTGCTGCTGCTGCTGCTGCTGCTGCTGCTAAGTCGCTTCAGTCGTGTCCGACTCTGTGCGACCTCAGAGACGGCAGCCCACCAGGCTCCCCCATCCCAGGGATTCTCCAGGCAAGAACACTGGAGTGGGTTGCCATTTCCCTCTCTAATGCATGAAAAATATGGAACTCTACACTTTTCCTATGAACAATGTTCCTATTTCCTTAACACTTATGTTGTAATTGTGAACAGCTTCTTTTTTTTCCTTAAGCATGCTTTCTGCTTTACTTTACGTATATAAGAAAGCTAGCAATTTTTATGTTTATTTTGTAACTTACCATCTTCCTATTTTCTTATTTTTAAGCCTTTTTGATGATTCATCACATTAATAACAAATTATCCTTTTCTTTGCTAATATTTATATTTATTTATATGAGCTATAACACCTTTTTGGTGAGACTATTATGTCATTTAAAATATTTAAAGTGTTGAGAATCTTTTACTGACTTTTTATAGCAAGATAAAGGGACTGGTGAAGAATCATTATATGAATATATTTAAGAGTATATTTGAAAATCTACCTTCCTCAAAAGGATTTGTGTATGTGGGCATGGTTTTAAATGATTCTGGAGGTCACTTTCAGGTCTCACAATTTTAAGAGAGAAATACCTTCTGTTTTCTTAGTGTCTTACATAAGTGTTTTCTTCATCAAGAAATAAAAGTTTACCAATATCTTAGAAAACTCTGAGTTCTATTTTTCCATAAGAGCACATTATAAAAAGCTTGTCAAGCAGACCAGTGTTGAATCCAAACTTTACAGCCATACATGTGACTTTAGCCAAGTTACACAATTTCTCTAAACCTCCCATTCCTTACCTATAAAATGGAAATAATACAGTGCAATGTAAAACACTGAAAAGATCAAATGAGATATAGGGTTGTTGCCTGACATACAGCAGGTAAGAGTCTCAATAAATGACAGTCTAATCTCATCGGTTGGTCTTTCATGAAATCAAGATCAGCTTTTAACAGTTTGCCTCCTACCTGGGATTTTGCAGTAAGTGCAAGAGAATGGTAACCACCTGCCTCCAGATGGATTACTTCTTTACCATCCAGACATTTTACACACAATGGTTGAAGCCTTAAAGAAAAACACACACACATACACACAAACTCAGAGTCAGAACTATTCTCAGGAAGAACCATGGACTTTCTCAAATTATAAATGTTTTCAAGTAAATATTTCCCAAAAAAATTAAAATAAAAATACTGGATTTATATTCAATCTACTCCTAAGTATAAGTAATTTTAAATGGTTTTAATTCAATCTTTGTCTGTTAATCACTAATTCACCACTATAATTTGAAATCTATTAAGAATCATAAAACAACTAAATGATTCATATGGCAGAGAGTATACTTTTTAATGAATTAGGTGCTTTCACTTTGCTAAGGAGAAAAGAGACTTTTATATTAACTGGTTTAGATAATCATTCTATTTACACACTTTTACAAATATTTATTGCTAATATCAAAAGAATTTCTCTTAAAACAGTTTTTCCATGATATACATGAATAGACATGGTTTAATACAGTGGTTATAGTTATTTTGGCAGCAGCAATAGACCTCGTTCAGGTTAAGAAAACTGTTGGCTCTTTTTTATGTTAAAAATGTAAACCATTCACATGTTCCAGTGACATATAAATCTTATCCCAAACACCCCTTTCTGCATTCTAACATGAATAAACATCAAAGAAGAGACGGAAAAATATACCATGGATACTTAAGTCCTTTATTGTTAGGAACAAATTCAAGACTAAGAATGGTGGGAACAGGTGGTGTTTGTTTTGGTTTTTTATCAGAGTTAATGGTGTATAACAATCTAGAGCTAGAAGGGACCAGATTTCCTCCAGGAGGAAGTGGAGATTTGGAGACCTTTAAGGGATAGAAGTTATTTGTTTAAACTAATTCCTAACAGTAAACACTGGCAGCACTCACCTGGGCAGAACATCACCATGCCCCAGCTGTCCTTCTTTCCCTTTCCCCCAGGTCCACACCTCTGTTCTCAGAGAAGGCAGGAGCGCATCTGCTTCTCCACTGTATGTAGGGGTCAGAACCACTGTTCGAGTTTTAACCCGTGCAGCTTTCCTCAGGAGCCTGGGCGAGACTGAAAACAAACCAGAAATATCATGAGGGAACAGACAGATGAAAAGAAAGGTACCGTTTTAATAAACTGTTGATTTTTCAAAATATACTAACATGGTATTTGTGAAGCATATTCTATAGGTTTGCAAAGCTGGGGATTAAGTGAGTTTGGTAAATACTGCCTACTACATTCTTCCTTCCCACCCCTGTGGAGATTCACACACACATCAGCATGCTAAAGGTACAGACAAGTTCTACAATTAAAAGCCGTGTTTAAATCTGTTTAGCCCTACCCCACTTCCAAGCATTTGGCCACAAAATTCTTTTCTGTACATTTTTTATACAGAATAGCTATATGACATCTTATGTAACTGGCATTCTGAAGAACAAGCTTAACAAAGTACTACACTAAGGTTAAGAAATAGTTCTTCCATGTCAAAGCAAAATTAAAATTAAAGCTTTTCCAAATGAAGGTCTTAAGTTCAAGCATGCTATAAATATTGTAACAAAAGATTTACTTTAGACATAAAGTGTTAAAGTTTTTAAGTGAGAAAATGGTTATGAATCAGAATACTAAAAAGCTTTTGTATTTTGCCTGCTAACTTTATTTTATAGAGAACTTCATCTTTTAAAAAAGAATGCTGACAAGTTTTACAGTGTTCTAAATTATACCAAAGGCTGTTGTAACATTGTGCAAATCTTGTACACCAGTCTGGTGACAGACTGTTTTGAAGAAAATCATCAAGTGTCACTAAGTACAGATTCGGTCACTTGATCACTAAGTTGTGGGTCACAAAGAAAGTGATCATCACTGGCTAAGATTACAATCTTTTCTGCTGAGTGTGCCACTAGCTTACACAAGGTTCATAAGCAGAAGCATGTATCATGAAAAAGTGAGTGTCTAAAGTTATTTCTAAAGCACAGTAATATGTAACTTAAAAAAATTAATTAATGAAATAAATTTTGATATTTGAATATGTTAGCTTTAGTAATTAAGAAAGCAACTTTATTATAACGTAATATGTGATGTCAGGAGCATCTTGGATTCACCAGAAGTCAGCTCACAAAAGCTAGCTCCTCACCTTGTGACAACAAGCCAGGGAGAGAGAGTCTTCGGCTGCCTCCCTCAGACTCTTCTTCTCTGATATCCACAAGACTTGAACTCTTCTTTCCTTGCATTGACTCCTGTTTAACCTGTTCTTCTCTGCTATCTTTCAGACCTTCTGGGCCTATGGAACTGCTGCCTGCCAGAGCTCCAGGCTCACAAGGGGCTGCATTATAAAAGTTCATAACTTTCTTAAGAGACAAGGCCCCAGCTTCATAGGTAGCAGCCACTCTCACACCAACAGCAGATGCACAGGAGACCACAAGACTGTTGAGGGCTGAAGCGCTTGTGGTCGGTGGGCTGTGAAGATGAGGAATTGCTTCTTCTACAAGAGGCTAAAATATACGCACATAAAACAGCATATAAAAATATAATCCCTTATACAACAAGTAATCAATAAAAAGAAAATGTAACATCTATCACTACTCGTAAATATAAGACTCTAAAACAGGGGGTCTTCATCTCCAACCTAAAGGTATCCCTTCTTGATCATGTATTTAACACATTTATATGGAAAAGAGTACTTGAAATACAGTTCCTTATAAAAAGTACTTCCTTTTGTTTGAGTGGGATTTTATCATGGTATTTAAAAATCAGTCCCAGCTGCTTTATAAAATAAAACACAGGAGAGGGGAGGGAAGGTATGAAAAACAAAGCCTTTAACATGGGGTAATAGCCCTGGATAGAAGGTGAAAAAGTGTAAGCCTTACTATTATTGAGCACTACTAGGAAAAACTATACAGATTTCTACTAAGAAATTATGAGAAAAAATTCTATTTTAAGAAAATTATATTTTAGGCTTTTCCTAAAATATTCTATAGACAGAAATGTATATATGGCATACACAGGCAGAGAAATAAGTTATATCTCTAAATTATCAGCCCCCAAATTATGTTTTGAAGTTTATGTCCTCCTACTACCTAATCAGGACTTATTTTCCATGACCCAGGCACAAGGTAAACTGAAAGATTACCTTTGCTCTCATTACCATTGAGTAATGTGGTAGGTTAATCATTAAACACTTGGATCCAATGTGCTTAGTGTTATTCACAGCTGTATTAGAAAGCTAACTAAAGTCTTCTGGTATCTTAGTGAAAGATCAGTTAAAATCTACTCTGAGCTGTCAAGCACCACTGCTTACTGAAAAAGATAAGCCTACTAACCCACACAAAAAGCTTTTAGTTTATGAACACAGGTCACAGTGAAAATTTTGTTTCCTATGCTACCCAAATATCCCAGAGGACACGTGTGTGTGTGTGTGTGTGTGTAATATTTCTTCATTTGTCCTGAATTTTGTGTGTGTGTGTAATATTTCTTCATTTGTCCTGAATTGCAAACCAAACCCCCAATTTTTTTTTAACACTGGCTTCTGATTTTCTTACAGGAAATAATTCCTGTTCCCTGCAGTGTCTGACATGTAGTAGGCACTCAACACATTTTGGTGAATTAAATACTAAATTCAGAAGAGTCACTTCTATGTGAGTCTTTAATTAAAATATCCAACAAAATAAACAAATATTAAAAAAGTTGAATACAAGTGTGTCACTTCCTTGGTAACACAGTTCCCATAACGTGTTCAGAAAAACTAGTGTTGCTACTTCCACTCTCTATTTACAAACACTCATAGGTGGTGAAAGTGAAGTCGCTCAGTCGTGTCCGACTCTTAGCGACCCCATGGACTGCAGCCTACCAGGCTCCTCCGTTCATGGGGTTTTGCAGGCAAGAGTACTGGAGTGGGTTGCCACTGCCTTCTCCGAATGCTAGCTGGTAAAAACCCACCTGCCAATGCCAATGTAGGAGACTTAAGAAACACAGGTTCAATTCCTGGGTCGGGAAGATTCCCTGGAGGAGGGCATAGCAACCCACTCCAGTACTTCTTGCCTGGAGAATCCTATGGACAGAGGAGCCTGGCAGGCCATAGTCCATAGGGTCGCAAAGAGTCAGACAGACTGAAGTGGTATTAACATCCATGCACATAACAGAAGCTAAAATAGTATTTAGGGGTGACTGACTTCGGGAGTTCTTAGCATCAGGCTCAGGAAAATTTAAAAAAAAACTCTACCTTATATAAACTTTAAACTATTGTCTTAATTTGCCCCTCTACTTAATTACATTTAACAATTCATAAAATAAGTAAATAAAACAAAAACACGTGCCCAGAAATTCTGACAGAAGACACAATTTTAGTAGTCCCAGTCAGTAAAATTCAATAATGAGATATATGCCTCATTACCAAATACTTTGGCTTATTTCATAAATATGTGATATTCTTTCAGTTACATCTGGCCAGAAGACTTATCCTAGGCTACATAAATTCCCAAGGGTCAGCTGTATGACTGAGACACTATTTACAAAGATGGGTGAGCTACACTTAGTTAAACACACACTGCCAAAACTAGCATAGGTAACCAAAGCTTTAAATGTTTAACCAAATGATTGGGTCCAAAGAAAAGTGCAATTTCAATGATGACAATCTATTAATCAAATAAACAGTACAAAATAAACTTTTAACTTCAACTTTAACAAATCAGATGAATGACTTTTGATAAGTCAAAATCTAACTTTTTTATTAGCATGCACAAGTCCTGTTAAATTATTACTTTCACTTTGTTTAGATTTCTCTTTCTTTCTCCAAACAGCTTCTTAACTAAAAAAAAAAACAACAAAAAAATCAAATATCTACAAGGTTCAGGGAGTAGACTGTGAAATAAAGACTATTTCTGAAAATACCCCTAAGCCACATTTCTATCCTGAGCCAGTAAACAACAGTAAGGAAGAATCAAGAGGTAAGGTGGTTTCAAAAACCTGAAAACAATGCCACAAGGTAGCTCTTTTATTTGAGTCTTAATCACTAAATCGCCAGGGAAGTCCCTATGATTAGATGTTTCTATTTAGATTTATTTTGGAAAAGCAAAAGCCTTCTACTAAGAGTTAAAAATCAAGTATCCTTTAGAACAATTTGTTTGAAGTAGGGAGACACAGTTTACTATATGCCCCTAGTAAAAAGCTTCTCTCCACTTATTACACGTTTTCCACCTAAAAATAGTTTAAACAAGTTGAAAAAAAAATTAAAGCCTCTGTCCAATGATGCCCAGTAAGGAACACTGATATAACTGAAAAGAATTCAAATATGTAATGCCAGTCAATTTTAAGTCTGCCCTCAACTGAGGGATCTACCACATAACAAGCTTCCCTGATAAAGAAGGAAAGGATTTTTCTCTAGAACCTGAACAGTACTACAAGTACAGATCAGAAAATTCTTTGTGAATAT